>NC_036253.1:15348191-15415691 GCF_002742605.1 Olea europaea var. sylvestris | reverse complement strand
TGTTCTTTGGAAGATCTATCTCGTGTCTGGTACTGCATGGTTCCACTCTGTAAGAACTCTCAATCATTCTCTTGAAGCTCATCGTCTTCATCATAAATGATTCGCTTGCCTCGAAATGACTTGGACCAATAGGAAAATCCCAATTCATTGGGCCTTTCGATACAATCAAATAGAAAGCCCCAAGGGCGTCATATTCTAGGAGTCCAAACTATGTGATTGAATAAATCATTCTCTATCTATTGCGGGTCAAGGGCTCCTTCTTCCTCCTCTTCTTCAAACTCCGATTCATATTTTTCATAGAGAAATCTCTTATTAAAGATAGAACAAAATCCATTTTGTATCATATCTAAGGGATTCCTCAGTTCAGGCCGAAGATCCAATATCACTCGATCATTATCAAACTAACTGTAATCTGTTTCTGTCCGTGAAGATCCCACCAAAGCGCCTTCTACTTATAGAAGGCCATGAACTAGATCAGAATCATTCTCAACGAGTCCATAAGAAGTGATCCCATTTTTTTCATCGGGTCCGAGTAGAGACCAAAGATCTTGAGCGATCGATCTGGACGAACAACTCAAAAGATAAAGAAGTATCGTTAATTTCTTCATGCTCATTCCAAGCTCAAAGTACCATTTGGACAAATAAGAATCTCC
Source organism: Olea europaea var. sylvestris (assembly GCF_002742605.1). Taxonomy (NCBI): domain Eukaryota; kingdom Viridiplantae; phylum Streptophyta; class Magnoliopsida; order Lamiales; family Oleaceae; genus Olea; species Olea europaea. Next base: position 15,415,038 of record NC_036253.1, on the reverse strand, counting down.
TTCGGTACATGATCTCTTCTTCATATAAATAGATATAGGATATATGGGGCAATTACTTAGAAGTACATTTTATGCTACAGGCCTTCCTATCTGATAGAAAAGGACCCCATGATCCTGAGCCGATCTTACCTAGGATCGCAAATCCCAAGTTTGTCTATGAAGAGCGAATCTAATTGTATTAGTGTCTATAATTGATTTCTTCTGTGTTATACTAATCGACAGGGCCTCATTGGTAAGTGCTACAAGATCTCGTGCATTGGAACCCATGCTTATAGACCCAAATCCATTAGTATGGAACATTTTTCTTTTCCAAGTGAAATCCCCTAGTATATGAAAGAGTGAAAAAGTGTTTTTGCTGTTGTGGAATAAGAAGTCTTCGTATCTTAATGCACGTATTTAATTTATTCGGGGCTATTAGAACGGGATCCACTTTTGGGGGAATATGAGTCGAAGCAATAACAAGAATATTTCTAGTGGAACATCTTTCAGAAAGATGGTTCACTAATAGACCGAGGGATAAGTAATTCGACTCATTCATATCCAGATCATGAATGTTTGGAATCCATATTATGCAAGGAGACATTGCTTTTGCTAATTTGAATTGAAGGGTGATATAAAATCGGTCTATTTTCGACATCATATCCATAGTTAGCGCATTCATCATAGTTAGCAATTCCAGCTCCGTATCAAGGTCACAATCGATATCATCACTATCATCAATATCGTCACTATCATTAATATTGATATCATTAATATTGATATCATCAATAAGAAAACCTTTAGGCTTGTTATTCAGGAACTTGTTCAGAAATAAAGTAATGAAAGGAACATAGGAGTTTGTCGCTAGGTATTTGACCAAATAGGATCGTCCAATTCCTATAGAACCTATCACTAAAATCCCCCTAGAGGGGGATAAGGCTAAAGGGAGCGAAAAGGGTTTTCCATGAGATGGGAAATGAAAAGTATTAGTCCCACACGAAGTTTGTGAGTAAGTGATTGTCTGATAATGAGCAAGGAATACTCGTCTTTCTGCTAAACAGGGTGTATTGAACTCATAATTCAGTAGATACTTTGTATGAATGTCAACTAAGTATCATAAGTAAATTGCTCCCGGTTGTTCAATCATTTGATAACAAGAGTCATTCTTTGATAAATGATCACTATGAGTCAGACTCAATAGAATTTGATCGATCCTTTTTTCTATCGTTAAGGCAGAGAACTAAACCAAGAATTCTCTTTCTTCATCATCAATCGAATCACTGTTCGCAACCCAGGGATCTTTTTTATCATCAATCCAATCCCCATTCACGTTTTTTCTTTTTCTTATCAATGAATAGATCACTTTACTTGTATGACTTAGATGTGTCATATTTCTTGAAATAGTGATTCAATTGATGGGATTTGGTATGAGATCGATGAGATTGATATTCAAATATTTCTTCTTAGGACGTATTACCAAGCTTGTTGTCGACAGAAGCAGAACCTCGTATTTCTTCTAGCAAATCTCCTAGTTGTTATAGAGCAACTAGAAAGAGATTCTTTAACCAGAAAGAATTTGGTTCAGATGTAGGATAACTATCCAGAAGTTTTTGCAACTCAATCATAGATGATGGAATCATCAAAGATTTGACCTTTTTGAACTCTGTTTGTAACTCACTAGAGGCCCGAAAAACAAAGAGAAGATGTGTACGAACGAGATATCCAGCAACAAGAAAAAGGAAAAGGATTGAATAGAGGAACTCCTAAACATTTGGCAATCTCAAATGTGTCGATATCAATGGTGACTCATTATTTCGATGAATCATTTCTTTGGACAGAAGAAGACTATGTAAACACTTACTTGAAATCTCACTTATCAGATTTCATTGTGGAAGACACAATTTTTCTGAAGAATTCACCATGATATATGATGCGAACCCCGTAGCAATGGAAACTACGAAATCCACAATGAGATTGATGCGGAACCCAAGAACGCCAATACTAACCCGATTTTAGATCTTGAACCCCAAGAATTGAACCAAGAAACCCTAGATTAGCGAAGAACCTAAAACCCCTTGATTACAATTAAAAGAACCCACAATTCGATTGTTTGCCACAAGAAATTGAATCTTGATAAGTTCCAAGATTATTCAAGAACAAGAAATTGAAAGAACAAATTCTCTCTCTATAATATTATTCAAGCAAAAAAATTCTTACAATGAAAAGTATTCTCCTATTTATACTAATGAGTAAAAACATCCAAAACCCATCAAATTATGGTAATAATTTGATTTCATAAGAATTCTATCGAAACTAGGAAATTCGGCCAAAATTAGAAAATTCGCCAATTTTTTGGCTTGTGCGGCTGCATGGTGTATTTCCATGCGATCGCATGGTTCAACAAGAAATGGTGTTTTGATTTTCGGTATGCCACCGTGCGGCCACATGGTATTTTTGCTGTGCGGTCGCACAGCCTCATTTTTAGCCTCCGATTTCATCGCTTGATAACAAATTGATCCAAGTTGATTCAGCCTTCGACCCGAACATGAAAGTTGCTCCATTTTGAGTCCCGGACATCCATCAATAGTTTCTTGAATGAGCAATCCCATCGTTTGTTTCACTTGCTTTGCCCTTGATCGCGTCATTGGTCCGCCATCGACCATCAACAGGTCTCGTCTCACACTTGCCTTCGTCGGGCTCGACTCCTAGATCATATCATCCACTCCCTCTTCAAAAGGATTCGTCCTCGAATCTGAACCTGCATCAAACAAAGAGAGATCAGATACATTAAAAGTAGCTGAAACATTATACTCACTAGGTAAATCCACTTTGTATGCATTGTCATTGATCCTCTCGATGATTTGAAACGGTCCATCGCCTCGTGGTTGCAATTTTGACTTCCTCTGTTCTGGAAAACGCTCTTTTCTGAAATGTACCCAGACCCTATATCCAGGCTCAAATGTAACGCGTCTGAAAATCCATCCTATCTTTATTGGGATCATACCCCCTTGGACTTGACTATTTTTTATCTGTTTAAGGAATTCTTCTTATTAGTAAGATAGGTTTGGAACCATAATAAGGTAAGCTTCCAAAGCTCCTTTATTCAGCTAGTGCGCAGGAGCGCACTTTTGTTTTCCCCCTACTAGTAAAGGGGGTTTTATGATTCTTCCTTTATTTTCTTTTGATGCAATCAGCTTTCCTTTCTCTTCGATCTGCATCCTGACCTTTTCATGGAGTGTTTTCAACATCTCGGCTTTTCGTTTCCCATCCAAGCTCCCTCGTTCATGCACAGGCAAAGGCATTAATCCATAGGTGTTAGTGGATTAAAACCATAAACAATTTCAAAAGGAGAAAACGAAGTAGTAGAATGTGTAGCTCGGTTATATGCAAACTCTATAAATGGTAAACACTCTTCCCATGATTTCAGATTTTTATTGATCATTGTCCTAAGTAGTTGAGTCATAGTTCAATTAACTACCTCAGTTTGTCCATCTGTTTGTGGGTGACAAGTCGTAGAAAATAATAACTTAGTTCCTAATTTACTCCACAGAACACACCAAAAATGACTCAAAAACTTCACGTCCCTATTAGACACTATACTTTTAGGTACTCCATGTAAACGTACTATTTCCCTGAAGAATAAGTCTGCAATATCAGTAGCATCGTCAGTTTTATGACATAGTATAAAGTGCGCCATCTTACTAAACCTATCGACCACTACAAATATTGAATCCCGACCCCTTTTTGTCCTAGGCAAACCTAACACAAAGTCAGTAGATATGTCTACCCAAGGTTCACTAGGTACAGGCAAAGGAGTATACAAATCATGGGGTTGAACCTTAAACTTAGCCTTTTTACAAGTTATGCACTTTCCACATATTTGTTCTATGTCATGTCACATTTTAGGGCAATAAAAATGTTCCCCTAACATGTCTAAAGTCTTTTGAACCCCGAAGTGTCCCACTAAACCACCACCATGTGCTTCCCTTACCAATAATTCACGCAAAGAACAATTAGGAATGCACAACTTATCTTCCCTAAACAAATATCCTTCATGCCTATAGAATTTATCAAATGCACCTTTGTCACATGAAGCATAAATACTAGAAAAATCACAATCAGATTCATACATGCCCTTAATATGTTCGAAACAAAGTAATTTAGTACTTAATGAATTTAAAAGCACGTACCTTCGAGACAACGCATCAGCAACTATATTTTCGTTACCTTGTTTGTACTTGATGACGTAGGGAAATGTCTCGATAAACTCCATCCATCTCGCATGTCTTTTGTTCAACTTACTTTGACCTCGCAAATGCTTTAAAGATTCATGATCGGTGTGTATCACGAATTCCTTTGGCCATAAGTAGTGCTGCCAAGTCTCCAATGCTCGAACAAGTGAATACAGCTCCTTGTCATATGTCTGATAATTCAATGCTGCCCCACTCAAATTTTCGCTAAAGTAAGCAATAGGTCTCCTTTCCTACATTAACACTGCTCCTATACCTATTCTTGATGCATCACACTCAACCTCGAATGTTTTATCAAAATTTGGTAATGCCAAAACAGGTGCTTTACATAGGTTATCCTTAATTGTGTTAAATGCAATTTCTTGAGATTCTCCCCAATGGAAACCTACACTCTTCTTTACTATTTCAGTCAACGGTGTGGTGATGGTGCTAAAATCTCTTACAAATCGCCTATAAAAACTAGCCAATCCATAAAAACTCCTAACTTCAGTTATAGTCTTAGGTGTTGGCCATTCTTTTATAGCTTTCAGCACTAACCACAAATCCTAGGAAAATAACTCTATCCATGCAAAATGTGCACTTTTTGATATTAGCATACACTTGTTCCTTTCGCAACACAACAAGCACACAATTTAAATGTTCTAAATGCTCATCTAGGTTTTTGCTATAGATTAAGATGTCATCAAAATAAACTACAACAAATTTCCCAATAAAAGAACGCAAAACATGGTTCATTAAATGCATAAAAGTGCTCGGTGCATTAGTGAGTCCAAACGGCATAACTAACCATTCATACAATCCATACTTAGTCTTAAACGTCGTTTTCCATTCATCACCCTCTCGCATGCGAATTTGATGATACCCACTCTTAAGATCAATCTTACTAAAAACGCAAGCACCATGCAACTCATCTAGCCTAGGTATTGGGTGACGATACTTTACCATGATATTGTTGATAGCTCGGCAATCCACGCACATTCTTCAAGTCCCGTCCTTCTTAGGCACCAGCAAAACAGGTACAGCACATGGACTCATCCTCTTCCTGACATAACCTTTGCTTATCAACTCCTCCACTTACTTTTGAAGCTCCTTCGTCTCCTCGGGATTGCTTCCGTAAGCTGGTCGGTTCGATATGACAGCTCCAGGTACAAAGTCAATCTGGTGCTCGATGCCTCTGATTGATGGCAATCCACTTAGCATCTCCTCAGGAAACACATCGTCGAACTCCTGCAATAAAGACTTAACCAAACTAGGGAGGGATGTGTTAGAATCCTCAAAATTGAGGAGGGATTCCTTGTACACTAACAATATCATTTGCCTACTATCGCTCATAGCCTTTTTCAACTCACTCTCTTTTGCATAGAAGTTGACCTTTGGCTTTTCTCTCCGCTCAGCTGACTCTTTTTCTCTCCTCTCAACTGACTCCTTTTCTCTCCGCTCATGTGGCTTCTCTCTCTTTTCTCCACTCTCCGCCACCTCACTATTTTCTCTCTTATTGATGGTTTCACTATTACCTCTCATTTTTCCTGACTCTCTTATTCTCTCGTCTTCCTCACTTTTCAGTTTGATTTGATCTCCATACACTTGTGCCGGTGTTAATGGCGCAAGAGTAATAGTCTTCCCATCCTTGACAAAGCTATAATGATTCCTATATCCATCATGTGTGACCCTTCTATCATATTGCCAGGGTCTTCCTAACAAGATATGACCCACATGCATAGGCACCACATCACATACTACTTTGTCACTATAACTCCCAATTGAGAAATTAATTAAAACTCTTCTATTCACCCTAACTTCCCCACTTTCATTCAACCATTGCAACTTATAAGGCCTAGGGTGTCTTAACAATGCTAGTCCTAATTTCTCAACTAAAGTTGTGCTAGCTACATTCGTGCAACTCCCACCATCAATAATCATACTACGTACCTTATCGTTGACGTAACAACGTGTGTGGAATATATTTTCTCGCTGCTGCTCCGAATCATCCACTTTGACTTGAGTGTTAAGAGCTTTCCTTGACACCAACGATTTCCCAACAGCAAACTCCAATTTTTATTCTTCTTCAACGTCCTCCAATGCAGGCATGTCCTCAAACTCTCCTTCACTTTCACTCACCACCTCTCCATTATCCAACAGCACCATTACCCGTTTATTTGGGCATTGAGAAGCAATGTGCCCTGACCCCAAGCATCTGAAACACTTGATATCTCGATTCCTTGATGGTTGTGAATCTGTTTTGGGTGCTGTTTTGCTAGCACTTTCTTCTTTCCCTTTCTGCCACTCATTCCTACCTTTAGGTACAGCTTTATCACCTTTGTTGTTGTTGTTCCACCCTGGCTTCCAAGATGGATTAACACTCGAAGTTCCTAACGGCTGCCTAGCTGCCCCTTTCCTCTTCAGTTGTCTCTCTACCTTCATAGCCACATGCAACATGTCTTCCAACTCCACATAATGTTGCAACTCGACTACATTGGTAATTTCCCTATTCAACCTATTCAAGAATCGTGTCATGGTAGCCTCCCGACCCTTCATCACATTGGCCCTAATCATGAGTATTTCCATCTCCTTATGATAGACCTCTACACTTTTCGACCCTTGATATAGACCTTGCAGTTTTTGATGGATCTCTCAGTAATAATGGCCAGGAACAAACCACTTTCTCATCAATGACTTCAATTCCTCCCAAGTGCTGATTGATCTTCCCCCACTCCTATGTTGTGAAGTAATCACTTGATCCTACCATGAAATTGCATAGTCACTGAACTTCAAAACTGCTAACTTCACCTTTTTCTCCTCCGAGTAGTTATATCACTCGAAGATCATTTCAACCTTCCTTTCCCACTCCAGGTATGCCTCGGGATCACTCCTTCCTTTGAATGAAGGAACTGTCATTTTTATATTTCTCAAGTTTCCATCCAACTCCTCCCCGCTATCATTCTGATCCCGTCTGTCCTCATCTTCTCCCATGTCACTCCCATATCCATACTCCTCTCGCCTTTCCCTCCTAGGCTCCCATCTATCCGGTCCTCTGGCATTGGATACATCCACTCGATGCCCCTGACTAAGGTTAGCCACCGATGTATCTAATCTATTCATCCAAGCCTCCTGCTTCTCCAACCTATCTCTCACATCTCCAAACGCCCTCTCAAACCTCTGTACCAAACCCTTCGATGCATTATTATTATTGCTTTGTCGACATGAGTTTGATTCTGCCCTTTCTGACATCCTAACACTAAAAATTTTATTTTACTGCCTCACCAAAAGTCACTCAGAAACACACAAGGGCTTTTACCCTCTATTAAGCTCACCTCTCTACCTTTTACCACTCAAATCTTTTAACAATTGCTTCTAGGAACAATCAATGAACTCAATCAATCAATCAAATCGTGTAGAATTTCCCAAACCGGATGTGACTCAACAATTGTAACAAAGGACTCAAAGAAAACTTTTAAAACTTGACTTGAATTGAAGGAATGGAATGATTCAATGTGTCCAAGTAATTTAGAAACGATATTGAATAATAAAAGTTGATATTTGACGGATCAATAATATTTAACAAATTTTTTTTACTATACGGATGAACAATACCGTACGGATGAACAGTAAATTTTTTTTTAAATCCGAAAATCAATAACAAAACCAACGAAGAAAACGAAAACTGATTTAGGCGAAAATTGAGCTTAGAAATGGAATTTGAAGATTTTTTATGAAACTTTTGGATCAAAGGATCAAGAAAACCTTCTGAACACAAGAACACAAGGAATTGAAAAAAAAATTAGAAAACAAAGGATATAACCTGATTAAATTGGAGCCAAAGCGCTGATACCAACTGATGCGAACCCCGTAGCAATGGAAACTACGAAACCCACAACGAAATTGATGCGGAACCCAAGAACGCCAATACTAACCCGGTTTTGGATCTTGAGCCCCAAGAATTAAACTAAGAATTGATAAGTTCCAAGATTGTTCAAGAAGAACAAGAAATTGAAAGAACGAATTCTCTCTCTATAATATTATTCAAGCAAAAAAAATTTTCTTACAATGAAAAGTATTCTCCTATTTATACTAATGAGTAAAAAGGTTCAAAACCCATCAAATTATGGTAATAATTTGATTTCATAAGAATTCTATCGAAACTAGGAAATTCGGCCAAAATTAGAAAATTCGCCAATTTTTTGGCTTGTGCGGCCGCATGGTGTATTTCCACGCGGTCGCATGGTTCAACAAGAAATGGTATTTTGATTTGTGGTATACCATCGTGCAGCCGCATGGTGTTTTTGCTGTGCGGTCATACAGGCTTATTTTCAGCCTCTGGTTTCGTCGCTTGATAACAAATTGATCCAAGTTGATTCGGCCTTCGACCCGAACATGAAAGTTGCTCCATTTTGAGTCTTGAACATGGTTCCATCAATGGTTTCTTGAATGAGCAATCCCATCGCTTGTTTCAATTGCTTTGCCCTTGATCGCGTCATTGGTCAGCCATCGACTATCAACGGGTCTCGTCTCGCACTTGCCTTCGTCGGGCTCAACTCCTGGATCATATCAATATACCTAATCCATGCATTATATCATGAAAAATGTATAAAAGAATTTTAATGCTACTTAGTATCAGCAATATGTCTGAAGAAGTATCTAAAAATATCAAATTTAGATATTTGTACCCTTTCGAAGTAAGGAACCATGGCATATATGTTTGGAGTAGATTCCATTTAGAGAGAGTTGACAAAGCACCATCTTTTCTATACATCTACCCTTTCCTCTTTTCGGATGGTAAATATTTATTGGAGTGTAAATCAATCCCATGCTTGAATTGAAATTAAGATACTGATGCAAGTACTTCCCTTCTGAATTAGATAGATTCGTATCTGAAAGAGGTTGACAATAAGTTTTTCTAAAATTGACTATTTGTCCCTCCATTAGAGATGTTCCAAAAATGTCTGCAATCAAATAAATAGTTCTACGAACGAATGGATCGTATCGACTTGGAAATGGAAAGATTTGTACAAGTTATACGTTTCGTCACCACTTTGTGGAAAATAGTTAGGTATGTGTTCGCGAAATTATTTCTTTTGATTTAAAACTACCACAAGTGTATGGTTCATTAACAAGTAATAAAGTGGATTAAATGAGTCCGAATATCGTCCCACAAAGATTGATTAGTTTAATTTTATCTATCGTCGCCTTAACCGAAACAATAGAAATTCTTGATATTTTTGCTAACTAAATTATGATTTAATAACCTACTTATAAATATAAAGCCTAAATTAACTAGATTAAATGCGTGATTATAACTAAATGCAAGTTTTATAAAAATATGATAATGAAATACGTACTAGGAATCCGAATCCCCTTATATCAATCCTCTTTAATCCGAATTTTATAAAATTGATAACACGATTCAATTATGAAGACCAATATTCCTAATTTGTTTAACAATCTCTCTCGAGTAGAATTAAACCTATTTTCACATGCGATCCGACTATATTTCTATGAGGGATGCGAATATTTAAAAATCCATTAAAGACTTATGAATACTTAAAGATCACGTAAAGCATAGCGATATATTTCTATCCCCTATCGAAATTTACGATAATTAACATAATGTCTAACTTATTTTTCATCTCTCGAGGGTAAAACAAGTCACAAAGCTCATACAACTATTGCGCACATAATTGTAGAGAAAATAAAATCCATGCCAATCATTCAATAATTAAAAACATGTTTTAACGTCAAATTAATAAAATTCAAGATTAAGGGTTCATAATATAAGGTTCATCGCAAATCCTAGCACATGAAAATCTAGCCTAACATAATGGGAAATTAAGAAAAGCAATAATTAAAATCAAGGAAGAACATCACGCAATTGATTCTTGAAGTGAAATCTTGAATCTTGAAGTGGATTGCCTTGTTTTTGCCTTGTTCTTCCTCTCCAAATCCTCCAAAATTGTGTATAATCCCCTCCAATTCTGTAAAAGTGGCGTCCCATCATTCTGGTCGAGTTTTAGTTTATATAGAACCCTAAAAATATCCTTTCCATAAGAGTTTCGGCGAAATAAGGAAACTGCTGAATCGGCCCCGAATCTTGTTCTATGCGACCGCATAGTACATTTCTATGCTGTCGCATAGAGTAAAAAAAATTTGAGAAAAAGTTCTCGGGAGGCTTCTATGCGACCGCGTAGAATTTATACTATGCGACCGCGTAGTTATACCATTCTTTCCTTTGGACAACTTTTATTATTTTGGTCATAACTTTCTCTACTAATTTTCGATTGAAGTAATTCAAAGTGCATTGTAAATAAAACTCAAAGATCTACACTTTTGATAGAAATAGGCTTCCTCAAATTCTGATGTTTACTATGTCAAAAATGGATCTCAAGTAGAGATTAAAATTCACGAGCATAGTTTTTTCGCCTGAAAGTTGATACTTGATAATACTTCGATCATATTTCACCTCTTGACTCCTTTCCTCATCCGATCTCATCTATGGATTATTTTCAACTTGGTCCTCGAACTATCACTTTGCTCTATTTTAGTCTTTTTTTGGCTCTTTCTTCTGAATTTCACCATGTTCATCGGTGTTCCCTACAATTCACAAATATAACGAGATTAACTCACAATTCAATCATTTTGCTCATCATTAAGTCATGTTTGTGACCTAAATAAGTGTGCAAAAACACACTTATCAGTATGAATATGTTAGATACTTGTGACTCAATTGGTGAAATAATATATCTCCCCCAAAAGTTTTTTTTTTTTTTTTACCGACACACGAAGAAAATATTTTGTTGCGAATGAACAAGATATTGAGGAATTGTCCATATGTAAAATCATAATTATAGATACGGGCCTTTTCCACAGAAAAGGGGAATCTTGTGTTACAATAGAAGTAGAAGTGATGTGGATTATTCAAGAATCGAAGTTGATTTCCTTTATAAAAAGAAGATATCAATGAACTTCTATGAAATGGTTTCACGGGATTCAGCCAATTGTCTTGATTGTGGAATATCATTGAGAAATAGGAATTTGTCTAATCAAAGGATTTCCTGCAATTATTTCTAGTATGGAATGAGTCAATCATCCACTTTGGGATCTTATTGAACAAAAAGGGTGAGATTGTTCCTCCATTGATCAAGAATTTCAATTTTCGGGAAGTATCATGATCATCAAATAAGAAGGGTTTCCATTTTTTCAAATGAATAATTTTAAGACCTATTGATACTAACAACTGATTGCAGAGTAGATCATTAGGACCTTTCAATTCATAGATGTAGATCTCGAACCTATGAATGGGAATATTCCCGAAAATCACACAGAAAAAATGGAGTTAGACAAAAAGAAAATCAACTTGGACAAAAAGAAACGAAGTTCGATAACCTCAGACCAATCAATCGAATATTGATTAATACGTAATTGATCGAACACTACTTGTAAACGGCTCTTCTCCTCAGAAACGAAATGTTCCAAATGTTCTTGGAAATTCTTGCTCCCATTGAGCCATTTGTATCTATATGCATCAGGATCCTGATTCATGGATTTCTTGGTTCGAAAAGTCAAGATAAGAGGATCGAATTGACTCCTTTTCAAATTCGATAAATGTTGGTTGATCGTATATTTCATTGAAAAAATCGATGCAATACATTTCTTATGTACCCATAGGTACCATATTGGATTTGAATTAGATTTTGGATCAATTAATACTAATTGACTGCCTCCATTATACTGTTACTAGCAAATACCACTATTTTTGGTTTTGGATCTTTCAAATCATTCCCGCAGGAGATCCGAACCCATTTTTTTCTGATCCTTCGAGAAAAAGATTCATTCCCTTTATAAAAAATAGGAGGTAGAACTAATAAAGATTTCTTTTTCGATTCATTCCTGGCCTAATTCAAGAATTATTTTTTATCCAATCCGTATCAATCAATAGAAAAGGCAAATCCCTTATGATACACTAGATCCGGCTCGATTATTGATAGAGTGAATAGATATGCCATTTCTTGAAATCTCTCTTCTGATTCAGAAAATCGTGGTGTAACGTGTATCCTCGTCTGTTTCGATCATGACGTAGATGAAATAAATCAAAAAATAGATTTTTGTTCAAGAATGAAATCTTATTGGAACTGTCCATATCCGGTTCATCCTTCGGAACCCTATTACACCCCAGATCTAATGAAATAGGATGAATTGAGATAGTATTTTGTAAATACTTAATTATCTTGAATATATTAACCATTTCTTTATTTTTTGATCACCTGGAAATGACAAAAGAAAGATCTTGTTGTTTCTTCAACAATTTCTGATATCTAGTGGACCTCTCAGTAGGATTCGAACCCAAATAAAGTTCTGACCATCTATCAGAGAAAAAGGAACAAACGGATCTAGTAGAATTCTCAAGAAATACTTTGATTTCTTTCAAAAGCATAAGTTTTGTGAATAGTCGGGACATTGAGGAATATCCAGAAAGGTATTTGGGGAATCGATCTGATTCTATCTCTATTCCTTCCGTTTGAAGAAAGGAAGGATCCTAAAGAATCGATCTTTCTTTTAATTGTTGAATCTCTCTTTGATTGATCAATGTGTGATATTCCGAATCCTCATTACTAATGAAATCCAAATGATCTTTGGATTGATCAAAAGATCCTTTCACTTGGCTAGAATACGTTACTTGAATGAAACTAGATCTTATGGAATCATATTAAATATTTGGCGATACATTCTGTACCTTTCTAAAAAATCGATCCTTATTTACCAACCACACATTGTCTAACCAAATCAAATTCTCTCTCGATATGTTCCTCAAAAAATCCGATTCATGTGGATTCTTCCCCCAACTAAGGAAGAGATCTTGGCGGAATTGCCACCCTTGAAATTGAGCACAATTTTGCAAAGAAATAGCCCACTTGTTTCTCAAGAAGAGATGTGAAACATGCTCAATATCATTTGATTGAATAGTTGACCCAGCCCCTTGTTGTTTGAAGAAACCCTCCACTTCAATTGGTATTTTTTTTCACGAAAAGCAGACATGAGATAAGAAATCTAGTGTTTCACTAAGATTTTGAATAGCGGTCTCGAATTCAAGTTGACTCTATTTCCCTCTTCCTCAAAGAAAGACAATCAAACAATTCCCAATCATTGTCCTTACGGATCAAATCATCCATATATTATACAAAAAAGAAACTCCAGATATTTGATATCTTTCTCTTTGAATAAGATCTCAGTTCCAGCGACGGTTTCATTAGATATCTTACAACTAGAATCCCCTTTTTTTTTCCAATCCAGTTCCTCCACCGCCACAAACCCTAGTTAGATTCAGGTATGCTACACTTTTTAGTTATTGGGAGAGCCCAAATACTCTCTTTTGGATTCAGGAAACAACTCTCAGAGATCTTTTTTCCTTTTGGAAGATACAGGAGCGAAACAATCAAAACTATTGATATTGGAAGGCCCAACGGATTCTTCCAATGTATCATTTCTGGGTCCAATGGAATTCATAGGTATAGGAAGAAGCCCTCTCAAATAGAGAGTTTTTCTTTCGACCATATTTTGATTGTTAATACGATATATAAGGACCACTACTACAAAGAGTATTATACCTTTGATCATGAAATATCGATTGCTTGTTGACCCCTATGAATTGCGTTAAAGTAGGATACTCCAAATTCAGGGTCAAAGAGTTTTAGAAAACGTTCTTGGTGGAAAAAATGTGAATGAAAGATCCCACTGAATTGAATTGGGTCCATGAATCTAAGAAATAGTGAGAATTCTTGATCTCTCTTAATTTGAAATCCAGGATTTGAATTGATGTCCTTTCATTGATTCCTCCTAAATTGTATTGATTTATCCTAAAGATTTCATTTCAATTGGAATTTGATTATTCACCATGTATGAGGATCCCCACTAAGCATCCATGGCTGAATGGTCAAAGCGCCCACCTCATAATTGGTAAATTCGTAAGTTCAATTTCTACTGGATGTACGCCAATGGGACCCTCCAATAAGTCTATTGGAATTGGCTCTATATCAATGGAATCTCATCATCCATACATAACGAATTGGTGTGGTATATTTATATCATAATAAATGAACAGTAAGAACTAGCATTCTTATTGAGACTAGAACTCATAGGGAAGAAAATAGATTTATGGATGGAATCAAATATGCAGTATTTACAGACAAAAGTATTGATTATTGGGGAAAATCAATATACTTCTAATGTCGAATCTGGATCAACTAGGACAAAAATAAAGCATTGGGTCAAACTCTTCTTTCGTGTCAAGGTAATAGCTATAAATAGTCATCGACTTTCGGGAAAGGGTCGAAGAATGGGACCTATTATGGGACATACAATGCATTATAGATGTATGATCATTACGCTTCAACCGGGTTATTCTATTCCGCCTCTTAGAAAGAAAACAACTTAAATCAAAATACTTAATAGCTTGGGCGATACGTTTAAACAAAACTTCTACCCCGAGCACATGCAATGGAATCGTAGACAGTCAAATGAAATCCAATCCACGAAATAATGTGATCTATGGACAGCATCATTGTGGTAAAGATCATAATGCCAGAGGTTCCCATTATCGCAAGGCATAGAGGGGGAGGTCATAAGCGTCTATATCGTAAAATTGATTTTTGACAAAATGAAAAAGACATATATGGTATAATTGTAACCATAGAATACGACCCTAATCGAAATGCAGACATTTGTCTCATGCACTATGGGGATGGTGAGAAGAGATGCATTTTACATCCCAGAGGGGCTATAATTGGAGATACCATTGTTTCTGGTACAGAAGTTCCTATAAAAATGGGAAATGCCCTGCCTTTGAGTACAATTTGAACTATAGATTTACGTAATTGGAAGTAACCAATTAGATTTATGATGAAACCTAGAAATCGATCACTGATCCAATTTGAGTACCTCTACAGGATAGACCTCAACAGAAAACTGAAGACTAATGGCAGCAAGTGATTGATTTCAATAGTTCCTTATATAAAATTATTGACTATAGAGATATAGGAATATGGAGAAGACAAAATTGTTTCAAGCACTGATAGAACTGGAAGCTCCCCTTCTTTCAAACTTTCAAAGAGAGAAAGACGGGTTATTCACATTTCATTTGATGGTTAGAGGTGAATTGAAAGCTAAGCAGTGGGAATTCTAAAGATTCCCCAAGGGAAAAATAGAGATGTCTCCTACGTTACCCATAATATGTGGAAGTATCGACGTAATTTCATAGAGTCATTCGGTCTAAATGCTACATGAATAACATAAGCTAGATGATAGAACGGGAAGACCTAGGATGTAGAAGATCATACCATGAGTGATTCGGCAGATTTGGTTTCATAGAGATATCCACCCATGTGGTACTTCATTGTACGATATATAAAAGATCCATCTGTATAGATATCATCTACATCTAGAAAGCCGTATGCTTTGGAAGAAGCTTGTACGATTTGGGAAGGGGTTTTGATTGATCAAAAAGAAGAATCTACTTCAACCGATATGCCCTTAGGCACGGCCATACATAACATGAAAATCACACTTGGAAAGGGTGGACAATTAGTTAGAGCAGCGGGTGCTGTAGCGAAACTGATATCAAAAGAGGAAAAATCGGCCACATTAAAATTAACTTCTGAGGAGGTCCATTTGATATTCGAAAACTGCTCAGCACTAGTTGGACAAGTGGGAAATGTTGGGGCGAACCAGAAAAGTTTGGGTAAAGCCAAATCCAAGCATTGGCTAGGTAAGCGTCCTATCGTAAGAGGAGTAGTTATGAACCCTGTAGACCGTCCCCATGAAAGTGGTGAAGGGAGAGCCCCAATTGGTAGAACATTACAAAGTACTGTGGGATTACTGTGAAGAGTTAAAGAGGACAAATATTGGGACCACTGCTTCGGTTGATGGTTATGCTGGGGAATTCAGACGATTGTACATTTTCCTTGGAGCTTTGAAAGATTTTTTCATTAGAGGATATAGAAGAGTGATTGGTTCAGATGGTTGCTTTCTGAAGATAGAGCACCTTAGGTAGTTGTTAACTGCAGTTAGTGTGGATGCTAATAATGGTATGTATCCAATAGCATATGCAGTTGTTGAGGTTGAGAATGGAGATAATTGGAGATAGTTTTTGGAGTTGTTGAAGGGTGATTTGCATATACACAATGACTTGCATTCGACATTTATGTCTTTCTTTGAGAATGCGAAGCACAAAACATGTGTTAGACATCTGTACAACAATTTCAGTATCTCGCATAAGGGATTGGCTTAAAAGCATTATCTTTGGAAAGAAGCTAGAGCTACTACTGTGCCACAGTGGCTTAATCACATGCAAAAGACGCTAGACCTAGACTTGGATGCGTATGGTTGGCTTGAACCAAAACTAGTAACCCATTGGAGCAAATCCTACTTCAAAGAGTGAACGGATTCTGATATGCTTTTGAATAATTTGTGTGAATCATTCAATAGCACAATTTCGTTGCAAGAGAGAAGCCCATTCTAACCACGCTTGTAGAGGTTAGGTTGTACTTGATGAAGAGAATTGTAGCCCATAAAGAGTCAACTAATAGATGGACAACTACAGTAGGCTCTAGAATCCAAAAGATTCTCGATAAGAACAGTAAACTGTCAAGGATTAAGTAGGCTAAATATGCAGAGAATGAGAAGTTCCAAGTTTGGCACAATGCAGGCATTATACTACATGTCGTTGATCTCAAGACAAGGACTTGTACATGTTGTGCTTGGCAATTATCAGGAATATTTTGTTGTCATGTGATTGCTTTAGTGGTAGCTAGAGGCCTTATTGTAATTGATTATATACATGCCATCTACAAAAAAGATCTTTACCTTATCACATATACACCTTCAATTTCCCCAATCACAAGTCTAGACTCATGGCCTAGTCTAGGTCTCAACCCACTCAGGCCACCTATGTACTTCAAAAAGTCTAAGAGGCCAAAAAAGAATAAAAGAGGAGCCAAATAAGCTGGAGTCTTCAAGTCAGGCAAAGAAGCCCAAAAAGTCTTCTCAAAATGAAATCCCTTTGGAGACGACTTCTATAGGCATATCTAGTGCAGGGAACAGAACAGCCTAAACTCAGACATGCCGAAAATGTGGTGAACCATTGCAACACAAAAGGAACTTTAGTGGGGAACCACCACCAGCAAGCAATGAGGGACAAACTGTTCACTTTTTTTGTTTATGTTTTGAATTGTAAACTTCTTTTATTCATATGTCTGAACGATTAACAATATAACAGCTAAAACTAGTGTGTCCAAAGGTCTCCATTTTGCCTATTTTAGTTGTAAATTTGGTTTACTCTAAATTCTGTAGCTGTTTTAAATTTGTAATTTGATCAGTATGTTGAGTTGCCATGGTTGATTAGTGTCTTAAGTTGCTATAGTTGATTAAGGTGATTCTATTGCTGTGAATTAAAGGAATGCTTACAAGATATGACAGGGGCAGTTTTCACAGAAACCTGAAATACGAGGACGTTATGCACAAAAATTATCAAAACATGGAGACATTTTACACAAGAAATATTGAAACGTTGGGATGTTTTGCGCAAACATAGCTTCAACGTTAGGATGTCATTCTCAAAGCATTTTTTAACATAAGGATGTTTTGTACATGTTCAAATTTGGGGATTAACAGACAACTTCAGCTTTTGATGTAGAATTCTGGGATTGAGATTTGTGATTTTGGATACCAGTTTGCTGTGGATAGTAATGAGAATGAGAGCAGGTGTGAAAATTAAAATTCAATTTGCAAAAATGCGTCAGTTATGGTGATGATGAATAGTGGACCTTCAAAGATGTAGCATCCATGATGATGATGATGATGAACAGTAGACTTCAACAGTTTTGTTTGATTAATCATTTTCCTTTTCTTTTTTAAGAATAACATATTTATGGTGGGAAGAAGAGGTTTTTGAAGTGGCCTGGCCATTTTATCCTTTAAGTTTCAAATTAAAAATAAGTTCAGGCGTACATTTAACAGTTGAACTCACAGTAGATAGACGGAATGACGTTTTCTATAATGAAACATTGAAATAAGGGTGAAAATGCAAAAAAATTGAAATGTAGGGACGTTTTGCATTCTAATGGTAAAACGTTGGGACATTTTGTACTAGTAAGGCTGGACATGATCTGGTTCGGCTCAGTTCTAAAAAGAGTCGAACCAAATTCAAATTTTCGAGTATTTGGTAAATGGAACCGTTTGGCTCAAATTTAATTATGAAACTGTTCGGATTTGGTTCCATTTAGTTCGGTTCAGTTCTGTGTTCTATACAATAATTAATTTTTTTTAATATTTATAACAACGCTACATTAATTTAATAAATGATATGTTCAATTTTAGGTCATAGAAAATAACGTAATCCAATCATATATATCTTTTGTGCCTCTCTTTGCTGAATTCTTCATAGATTTAATTGTTAAATTCACAAGAAAATAAATATAGCAAGCTCACAATAATGAAGAGAGTATAGCCGAAGCTCTAATTCGATTTCTCCAAAACTGTAAGAAAAGTTGTAGAAATAACACTACAGTAAAATTCTGGCTAGACATTGTCCAATTAGGTTTGGTACTAAAGAGAACAAAAATGGGACCAGAAATTTTTGATTATTAAATAAGTGGAACCGACAGGTCCAAATTTAATTATGACATCGTACGGGTTCAGTTCTTAGGTTCCATACTATAATTAAATATTTTAATATTTACAAAACTATATCAATATAATTAATGACATATTCAATATTAGCTTTTTCAAAATAACGTAGTCCAATCTTATATACTTTTTACGTCTGTTTTAGCTTAGTTCTTCATAAATTTGATTGTTAAAATCACACGAAGAGAAAGATAGCGTGCTCACAATAATTAAGAGAGCCGCAGTCGAGTTTCAATTCGATTTCTCTAGAAAACAAAAAGGGCACTATGGTTGAATAACAAATTTGGGCAAAAACTAGGTTAATTTGATTAAGTTGAGATCGAGAACCGAACCAAATTTGTCGATTCTCGATTCAGATACTCATTCAGTTATTTAACTTAAAAAAAACCACTAGGTTCGATTCGGTTTGGGTCAAGTCGGATCTGGTTCGGGAGTTTTGTCTAACCTTAAATAAAATAATAGATTTTGGTAAAATTTAAATCAATTAAATTGAGTTAGACTTTGGTTGAAAATTAGAAATAAGAAAATCATTTTTTAGATTTGAGCAAAATTAATTAATTAGCAAATTTATTTAAAATAAAATAAAATAATTTGACTCATATAAGAAAAATAAATTAAAATAAAATTAGGAAGATTCGGTTCTTGATCTAAAACCGAGAACCGATCAAATACTCATTTGGATATATAACTTAAAAAGAACTAGGAATGACAATGGAGTGAGTTTTGATCGGACATTTTCTCGTCCCATTACCTGTTTAAGGAGGGGTGGGGCCTTTACACATTTATATATCTGTTTTTAAAAAAGTGTTTGATAATTAATTTTATTGCCCCTATTTATTAAAGTGAGACAATAATATAGTTATTAAATTTTTTAATTAATTAATTAATTAATTTTTAAAAGTTAAATTATTCTGATATATTTGATAAACCAAGGTTTTTATTGTTTATTATAATTTTTAGATAATTTTAATTGTCGTCTTCCATTAAAATTAATAAAATTTCGTGAAATTTTTTGTTTAAAATTTTGAATTATTTAAAATAAATAACAGGATGGGGCGACCCATAACCTGCCTCGTACCCACATCAAGGCGGAGAACCCACCTCGAATATCCAATTAAGCAGGACAGGATGAGTCTACGGTATCTATTCTGACGGATATCTTTCCATCCCTAGAACAGCCATTGGATTCGAATTTGATTTGATCCGATTCGATTCTCGAAATTTTGTCCAACCTTCCTAATAAGCCACATATAAAACACCATACTATTCGGCATTCTTACAATGCCCTTTCTTCTCTCAGAGACTGATTCTTTTTACATTTATATATTCTAGCTATTTAATCTTCGAATAGTCTTTCTTTTCTGCTGATTTTTTTTTTTTTTAACTCTGGTGAATATTTAGCACTCGAAACTTTATCATTTTTAGCGTTTATGAATTGAAGCTAGTTTTATTTTTTATTTTTATTTGTATTTATTATTATTGTTTTTTTTTTTTTTTTTTTTTTTTTTTTTTTTTTTTTTTTTTTTTTTTTTTTTTTTTTTTTTTTTTTTTAAGGTTGCATTGGCGTTTTTGTGCGTCAAATGTAGAAAATAGGGTTTATGTTGTGAAATTCTGGTCTTTACGAGTAATTTATTGTTTATTAAATTGAAATATTTATGTTGTTATTTTCATTTTTGAAGACGTCAAATTTACTTATCCCATGTAGACAATTACATCGCGAGTTTATTTGAGATTTATGGCCGCATATCTTATTGTTTGGCTCAATAATGGCGCCCATTTCTTATACAGAGGTCCACATGGCATAATTTAAACATTATTTTATTGTTTTAAGATACCTCATTGGGTTAATATTTAAGAATCGTTTTTGTGTAAATATGAAGCTTTTTACTATATTTCAAAGGTCTCTGCATTTTCCTAGGTCCTATTTGATCAACTTTTTTTAAAGTGGGTTTTTAATTTATTTTCTTTTCTTTTCTTTTTATTTTTCGATGTCTGACCTTATTTGGTTAGCTAAAAATTTAGTAGATTTTGATAAAATTTGATGGACATGGGGTTGAATAGTTGTTGACACACTAAAAGTACAGTCTAAATCAAATAGCCCAAAGAGTGAAGCCAAATTGGGGAGTCTAGGATAAAGGTCCAAACAGGATTATTGAGGAATGCGATGGAAGCCCACGAACACGGTAACATCATCGCCCAAACTTGCAAGACGTCCAGAATCTGAGCGAATGGAGTACCTTACGGTCGTCCAAAGCGATGACCCCGTTCTGGCCCAAACCTTCGAATCGCTCAGGATCTTAGCAAGCATAAAAGATTATGATTATCCAGAATAGCAGTTGTTGAAGCAGTTATTGAGTGATCTTATCACATTCTACGATTCAAGAAGCCCAATTGAAGACAGTTGAACGATAAAGAGTAATGGCAACAGTTAGAAACGGCAGTTCCACGACAAGTTAGCCACCATAAAGAAAGTGGGTAGTTATACAGCAATCAAGCAATTTCCAAACGGTTTGTCACGAAAAAATAATCAAGGGAATATAAAAGGAAGAGAAGACATAGAGAAAAAGACCCCCGAATAAAATACTCTCAAACAGAGAATATGTAATTTCGATTTCTAAGTTTAAACTTAAATATTTTTTTTAGTACTCGTGTGTTTGCGCCCCTTGGAGGCATTCTATTTATTTTCAATTGTAAATCATCGCCAATAAAACACCTCTTTTTGAGACTTCATCTCAAGAGATTTGTTCCTTACACAATCGTCTGATCCCTTTTTAATTGTTAGCGACTACCCGCGCGAAACAATTTGGCACACCCGGTGGGATCTTGGTGTTTGGTGTTGAAGATACAAAATGTGAAACAATATGCCTCACAATTCTGATAAGGTAGCAACAAGTCAGGGAGGAGTCCAGTCTGTGATGGAGCGATATGAGGAGCAGCAAAGCTCTCCACGAACAGAGGGACAGAGTCAGAGCAGTCACAGTCATTACGAACCAATGACAGAGTTGAGTCCTCGAACCATGCGTGCATTGCTTGGAGAACTCACACAGGATGTCGTTGAACTGGTAAATCTACGAAATGTTCATAATATGGAAAGATTTATCCAGAATGGGAATGCACATTATGACAACATGGCCAAACAACTAAATACATTAAATGAAATAATGAATAAGTTAGTATGCCAAATTTGTCAATCAGTTGTGCCTATTGCAAATCACTTTCAAACTAGGACAATCTTTGTGACGCCCCGAACTTAAGCTTCGAGGGTCACGTACTAAACATAATAACTTCAGTCTTTGGTACATGTATATACTCTTAAATAGAAGTATTACATGTTAGAAACTTATTTTCAATATGATAAAACAATTCTCTTAAAATTGGATGGCCGGTAAAAGTGCATGACAACATGAAATTACACTTTACATATGCGGCCTCGGCACTATCAAGGTTAGTTGGGGCAGCAAGTTTGACAATTTTTATAAAATTCATCCCAACTCCGTTTTACATGAAATTTGTGGCATTAGAAAGATAATTTCACGGAGTTTTCTAGGTTAAAATATGAAAATTTTCCAAGATCATATGATATAGACGTTTTACTAAAAACAGTGAAGTATTACACAGGAAATCCAGATTGACCCCTTGACGTTAAAACCTTGATAACTCAGGCCATAGATATCCAAATTGAGTGATTCCTTCGGCCATATTTAGAAAACTCAAAGAGGAAAACAGAAATATTTTTAGAGACTCAAATGGACTTTTATAGAGTAAGAAACATTGTTTTGAAATTGACTCCAGAAACTGTCTCGTTTCTGCCTTTTGTCTCTTGTAAGGAAAATAAACTACAAAAATGTCTCTTATCACAACATGAAAGATATAATTACAAAATCTACTATTAATATCATATTATATCATGTCATGTCATGTACATATTTTACATAATACCATAAGAAATATAGATGGAACAACAGTCATCGAGCAAAACATACAAAAGAAAACTTTCGATACAAAACATCCTTGTCCTTAATCCATCATCGGTTTTGTCAACTAACTTCCATCAATCCAACGATCGTGAATCTGAAAATTTAGCATAACATACTATGAGTATAAGAAATACTCAGTAAGATACCATGCTTGGATTTTTATCATGATAATATTACACAAAAGAATGCAATCAAACTCATACTTGCACATTCCGGCTTGCCGGTGCCCTTCGGACTTGTCCTAAGGCATAAATAGATATCTAACTTTGTGGATTTGTCCACCATAATCATATTATGGTTTTTCATGCATAGTTTAAGCATAAATATTACCATGAAAATCATAACTCTTAAGCATGGAAGGTATCTTACCGTAAAACTTGAAGATCTTCGATTGAAATGAATTGAAAGTGCTAAACTTACTTCCTTCTCCTTTCCTTTCTTAATTTCGATTTTTGCTCTCTATATAAGTGTATAAGTGTTTTGTAAAATGAAGGAAATATCTCTATGGCAATGGATATGGATGTATTTATATATATATATAAAGATAAGGATAAAAGCTTGATATTTTTTTTTCTCCCTTTTCCATCTCCACCGCCTCACCTCTCTTCCTTCCCATTTTTCTTTTTTTTTTTCCTTGCTTGTACACGTGTTTAGTCTATTGTCTAAGTGTATGGTGATGATGGATGGCAAGTGGATTGATTATAGGGTAATAAGTGGCCTCAAAACCTAGATTTGCAAAGGAAGCCTCTTATCTTTTCAACTAGTATAATCTAAACCCTCTAACTTTTATTATTAGCAAAGCATATCCCAAATTTAAACTTGTACCCAACTTACATATTCAAAAATTATAGATTGTAACATAATTTAATCATTTGGTCAATTGAAGTCCTAACAAAATAATCCACTTCATTCAAGTCCAAACTTGCCTTAAATTTCGACTAACTAATAATCACAACATTTAGCACTTCATGCTTGCATTCATTAACTACCTCTAGCATTAACCACTACAAAGGTGGTGTCCCCTTTTACCTTATGGCCAAAAATAATATAGAAAGTTAAATCACTATCCTACGGAAATTTAAACGAACATAAAATTTCGAAATATTACAATCTTGGGACATAATTCCCCAGTCCTAGGTCCAAATCAGGGGATAGAACCACCTTTTGGTCCACCTACTTCAAACCAGGGGGATGGTGTAAGGCCAAATCAGAATAGTGGTAATGGTACATCTAACTTGGGGGGTAATCTAAATATAAGAGACAATGTCCTAAATAATGGACAGAATACCCCACGTGTCAATGATGGAATAAATATTCAGTCTAATGGTAACAATGGCCCAAATCATGGCAACTTTGTTGCCAACCAAAGACCAAACATCAGGCCTCAGGCAAATCAACCGACCAACCAACATGTAGGAATTTCATATGACCTCAATGTCATGTTGAGAAATCAAATTATGGAAATAGTACAGGATCAAATGGCTTTTGGGGTATGTCCTGTCATTAGGCCGACTTACACAAAGCCATACCCTAATTGGGTAGACCAAGCATATCCATGGCCTAGAAGGGTATAAAGTGCCAGAATTCTCATTACTTACCGGTTTACGAGAGGTGTCTACTCTAGAACACATAGGGTGATTCACACTGCAAAGTGGTGAAGTAACTGACTACCATAAAATGAGGTTGTTCCCTAGTTCATTAACAGGAGTAGCTTTCTCTTGGTTCATCAATTTGCCAGCGAACTCTGTTCAAACATGGCAACAATTGGAGCAATTGTTCCATGCTCAGTTTTATAAGACTGAGTCTAAAGTTACTTTGGCCGATTTGGCGAAACTACGTCAAATGCCAAACGAATGGGCAAAAGGTTTCCTTCAAAGTTTTCAGACAGTAAGAAGTAAATGTTTTGTACCTTTGCCCGAAAGGAGCTTGTCAAAATCGCTCAAAGTTATCTAAGCTTTGATTTGAAAAAGAAATTCCAAGATAGGGAATTTCCTGATCTTTTCCAATTGAGCGCAAACGTGATTACGTATGAATGATTAATAAGAGAAGAAGAGCAAATGAAAAATTCTAGCAAGGGGACTTATTATAGAGACCAAAATTTTGATATTCATACCATTAATGACGAGTATTACGATCAAACCGAAATGTGTTCAGCCGAATTAATCAAAGGAGACGCATATACTTGTCCTATAATGGCTAAGCCTAGATCGTCAGGCAATGATGAGCCTATAAAAGATGAAAAGGAAAAGGCTAGAACGTTCTTGTTCGACGTAACCAAAGCTGACCTTATATTTGATAAACTATATAAGGATAAGTAGATAAAGCTGAGCGATAAACATAAATTGCCAAGCCTTGAACAAATCAAGGGTAAAAAATATTGTAAGTGACATAATGCATGGTTGCATTTGACTAACAACTATTTGATTTTTCGCCATGTGTTACAGGACGCCATTGAATCAGGACAAATTACATTCGAGGATAAGAAGAAGATGGCAGTGGACGAAAACCCTTTTCCACAACCACTTGGGGTGAACATGGTGACAACTGGTTTCAAAAACAAGTTGCCAAATTCAAGTTGGTTATAGATGACGGAGAAGAGGACCCTGTGCCACAGCCCAGTGTCTTTGAACGTATCAAAGGGAAGGAGCCTAAAAAGAATGAAGACGTCCTGTGTACAAGATGTAAAAAAGAAGTGAGTGCAAATACAGAGAAACCAGGGATATGGCAGCATCACCATCACCCTAGTTTTTTCCCAAACGCTCAGCCCGGTAGAGGGCGAGGTACATCATTCTATAGGGGACCACTTTCTGAGAGGCAGTTCAAGTCAATAAATAATGAAAAAACATTCAGGCCGCAACCTCGCCAACCAAATGTATGGCATTCGTTCCAGTATAATGCAGGAAGGGTAATACCCTTCAACGAGATGACTAGAACCCAATAAAGGCATTTTCAATGGAATTATGGACAAATGATGAGGCAACAACAGGGAATGCCACGTCCTATGGCACCTAAACTACTCGAGGTGGCCAATCAAAATGTTCTCGAAGACAGTGAGGAGACTGGTACAGGTGAATCAATGGAAGAATTGCCAGAGAGTTCTTCTGGGAGATCGAAGTTTAAGCGAGGTAAAAGGGATGGAGAAGATCCAGATCAGCCCCTTACTATTCAGTTCAGTACGTTACCTCCTGTCATAGCTAATAACTATTTACTAGCCAATGAGTTCAAGAACAAAGAGAAAGAAGAAGAAGAGGGGGGGGATAACGAGGAAGAAGCATGTGTTATGGAATGTGAAGAAGACCAAACTTCTAGAGGGGCCTACAATGGTGAGGAGGATGATGGTATGATGGACATCAACGAGGAAATTGATCTGGAAGCAGAAAGAAGAAAGAGAGGAGTATCGCACAATACTCTATTGAAGCAACTGCATCGAGAGGGAGTTCGTGAAGTGGACTTGTTGGGAGAAACATCTGGGTGTTCTTTCGATTATTACGTGCTGTACGGGATGCCCAAGAGGAAAAAGAGAGTACCTCGCTCTGAAAAGTATGGATCACCTCCAATAATAATGCCTCCTCCCACAGGTTGGGTAACCGAAGAAGAAGCATTAGAAAACAATAAAAAGGAAATTAAGGAAGTGGAAGCTCAGTGCGACATACTGCACGTTGACTTATCACAAAAGGATAATTCAATAGAGAACAAGCAGGAAGTGGAAATAGATGCTGCCGAAAAGGTAATTTTTAAGAGACCAGCCATGAAGTTAACTAAACACTTGAGACCATTGTATGTTAAGGCTTTAGTTAACGGTATACCTGTGGCGAAAATACTTATCGATAATGGAGCAGCGATAAACACCATTCCATCTAGGATGATGAGGAAATTTGCAAAGACAGAAAGTGATGTGATTCCAATAGAAGTCATCTTTACAAGTTTCAATGGAGGAGCAACTCCAGCTAAAGGGGTTATGCCATTGGACATAACTGTAGGGACAACTTCTAGGACCACAGTTTTCTTCTTAATAGATGGTCCTACTAGTTACAATGTGTTATTAGGAAGGGATTAGATACACGAAAGTCGCTACATACCTTCATCGTTCCATCAATGCCTGATTTTTTGGAATGACAAGGGTGAAGCAGAAGTGGTGCAAGTAGATCATAGACCTTTTATCGCAGAAGCAAACTCAGTGAAAAGGTTCATGTACAAAGGAAATTACGGACCTGTCAGAGTGGTCCAAGATGGAGAAGAAACTCAAATTGTTGCACAGAACTAAGAGCCATTTTCGGTAGATGCACTCACTGAAATGTTTAGTCAAATGAGGTCAAACATAGTGGTCCTGGAAAAGCCAGTAATTGGCAAATAAGTAATCAAGGAGTTTTAAATGAGTTGTAAGCAACAAAGGCAAATGGCCGATGTTCAGGCCTTCAAAGCCAAATTAATGGCTTTCAATACAGAATGTAAAGACAACACGAAATTAGGAGACAAAATGGTAGTGTTCGAGTTGGAACAAAGTATTGGCCAAGAAGTCAACAAGGTGGACTGTTTAGAAAAAGAAGTGCCTATAAGGGAAATGGACGATGAAGTAATGAGGATCACTAAGCCTGGATACGCTCAAGCACAAGACCCTCTGATTAAAGTGAATATTAGCAATGGAGGGGAAGATCGTTCAATATTCTTCAGTCAGATGCTCGATCAAGAGGTTAGTGATAAATTAATCGCTTTATTAAAGGAATATAAGGATTGTTTTGCTTGGGAATATGAACATATGCCTGGTTTAGATAGAGATTTGGTGGAACATATATTGCCAATCAAGCCAAATTTTAAACCTCATAAGCAACCTCCTAGGCGTTTTGCTCCTAAGATTAAGAAAGAAATAGAGCGATTATTAAAAGCAGGCTTTATTAGAACAGCCAAATATTTAGAGTGGTTGTCCAATATCGTGCCAGTGCTAAAAAAGAATGGTAAATTAAGGGTGTGCATAGACTTTAGGAACTTAAACATAGCCACACCCAAAGATGAATATCCAATGCCTACAGTAGATTCTTTAGTAGACTCGACTGCCAAACACGTAATATATTCCTTCATGGATGTTTATTCAGGATACAATCAAATTTATATAGCTGAGGAAGATATACACAAAACTATCTTTAGGTGCCCTGGATCTCTAGGGTGTTTTGAATGGGTAGTTATGCCTTTCGGCCTGAAAAATGCAGGAGCGGCTTATCAAAGGGCAATGAACTTGATTTTTCATGATATGATAGGCAAGTTTTTTGAGGTGTATGTAGATGATATAGTGGTCAAATCCATTAAAGAAGAGGACCATTTTGAACAATTGAGATGTTCCTTTGAGCGAATAAAGCAATATAAACTAAAATTAAATCCCTTGAAATGTGCATTTAGCGTTAATACAGGAAACTTCCTTGGTTTCTTAGTACACAAAAGGGGAATTGAACTTGATAAAAATAAAGCGAAGGCCATTTTAGAGGTCAAACCACCTAGCAATAAAGAAGAATTGCAAAGGTTCCTACGCCAAGTAAATTTTTTAAGACATTTTATTTCTAAGCCTGGATACGCTCAAGCACAAGACCCTCTGATTAAAGTGAATATTGGCAATGAAGGGGAAGATCGTTCAATATTCTTCAGTCAGATGCTCGATCAAGAAGTTAGTGATAAATTAATCGCTTTATTAAAGGAATATAAGGTTGTTTTGCTTGAGAATATGAACATATGCTTGGTTTAGATAGAGATTTGGTGGAACATATATTGCCAATCAAGCCAAATTTTAAACCTCATAAGCAACCTCCTAGGCGTTTTGCTCCTAAGATTAAGAAAGAAATAGAGCGATTATTAAAAGCAGACTTTATTAGAACAGCCAAATATTTAGAGTGGTTGTCCAATATCATGCCAGTGCTAAAAAAGAATGGTAAATTAAGGGTGTGCATAAACTTTAGGAACTTAAACATAGCCATACCCAAAGATGAATATCCAATGCCTACAGTAGATTCTTTAGTAGACTCGACTGTCGAACACGTAATATATTTCTTCATGGATGGGTATTCAGGATACAATCAAATTTATATAGCTGAGGAAGATATACACAAAACTATCTTTAGGTGCCCTGGATCTCTAGGATGTTTTGAATGGGTAGTTATGCCTTTCGGCCTGAAAAATGCAGGAGCGACTTATCAAAGGGCAATGAACTTGGTTTTTCATGATATGATAGGCAAGTTTGTTAAGGTGTATGTAGATGATATATTGGTCAAATCCATTAAAGAAGATGATCATTTTGAACAATTGAGATGTTCATTTGAGCGAATGAAGCAATATAAACTAAAATTGAATCCCTTGAAATGTGCATTTAGCGTTAATGCAGGAAACTTCCTTGGTTTCTTAGTACACAAAAGGGGAATTGAACTTGATAAAAATAAAGCGAAGGTCATTTTAGAGGTCAAACCACCTAACAATAAAGAAGAATTGCAAAGGTTCCTAGGCCAAGTAAATTTTTTAAGACACTTTATTTCTAACTGTGCAGGGCGAACTAAAGCTTTTTCACCACTTTTAAAGATGAAAAATCAGGACGAATTCGTCTGGAAAGAAGAGCATCAAAAGGCTTTTGAAAGTCTAAAGACATATTTATCAAGTCCACCAGTGTTGGTGTCACCAATCCAAGGACGGCCAATGAAAGTGTATATATCTGCTGAACAAGAATCAATAGCTGGAATGGTCGTGCAAGAAGACCAATTTGGTTAAGAAAGGGCGATTTACTACTTGAGTAGACGGTTAACAAAATGTGAATGTAATTACTCTGTCATTGAAAAATTATGTCTTCCATTGTATTTCATGTGTACGAAATTAAGGGCTTATTTACGGCTCATAACCATTTCTTTGATTTCTAGAGTAAATTTGATTAAGTATAAGCTCTCTACCCTATTTTACATCAGAGGGTAGGCCTTTGGACGTTAGCATTATCAGAATTCGAAATACAATACATACCCCAAAAGGCAATCAAAAATCAGAATTTGGCTAACTTTCTGGCCGATCATCCATGTCTTGACATGCTTGAGGAAATTGAATTAGAAATCAATTCATTCGAATTAAGACCTTGGGTTTTATATTTTGACGGGTCGAAAACCTCTAAAGTTGCAGGAGTAGAAGTAGCATTTTGTTACAAGTTCGCATTCACTATGGATAGGATGTGCACCAATAATCAAGCCGAATATGAAGCCTTAATCGTGGGTTTAGAATTAATAATAGATATGGAGGTAAAGAATGTGATCGTTAGAGGCGATTCTCAATTGATAATTCATCAATTGATCGGTGATTTTAAATGTCAAAGTGATTCCATTTTAAGTCAATATGAAATCGCCTAAGAATTGTTGGAAGAATTCGACCAAGTAGAGCTTCAATGTGTTAATAGAATATATAATGACATAGCAAATGAGTTGGCCCAGATGGCTTCAGGGTATTCAAAAGCTTTAGATTGAAAATCTACTTATGAATATGGAATAATATTGCCCGTAGTCCAAAGAAGGGCGAGAAGGATTGAAATTCATTGCATACAAGCTGGAGATGCAATAGATTAGAGGGCAGAGATTAAAAGGTTCCTTAAAGAACCTAATAAAGGAGGCAGTAGAAAAATGAAGTTGCATTTGCTAAACTATACACTGATAGATGAAGAGTTGTTTAAGAAACGCTCTGATGGTATATTACTAAAATGTGTAATAAATTCTTTGATGGTCGATCACGGAACTTCTTTAAATGGCGATCAAGTGAATAAATTCTTGAGCGAGTTTGGAGTTAAATTAGTGAACTCCACACCATATTACGATTAATCTAACGGACAAGCAGAATCTTCTAATAAGATTCTAAAAAATATCATAAGGAAAATGATAGATGAAAATGCCAGAAATTGGCACGAATGTCTAAACAAAGCCTTATGGGCTTATAGGACGTCGCCTCGATCAAGTACCAAAGTTACTCCTTTCCAACTTACTTATGGACAAGAGGCCGTTTTGCCTATGGAAATCAATGTACGATCAATCAGAGTGTGTTTGCAACATAAGTTAAGTGATAGTAGTATACCGAATCACTAGTTCAAAACTTATTGGAGTTGGACGAATTAAAGTTGAACGTCCTAGATAGATTGCAAGTTCAAAAACGAAGGATGGCTAAGTTTTACAATAAAAAAGTTATAGTCAAGTCATTTAGCCTGGGCGAATTGGTTTGGAAAACAATACTCCCTTTGGATAGTAAGGATCCAAAGTATGGCAAGTGATCGCCCAATTGGGAAGGGCCATATAAAGTAAATAGTGTGTTGCTTAATGGAGCTTACCATTTAGAAGATTTAGATGGCACCAAGCACATGAGATTCATTAATGGCAAATATTTAAAAAAGTGTATTCCTTCCTTATGGGAGAATGAACAAATAAAAGCTTAATCAAATTACGTTGAAAGATCATAGATAAATAGGGCCAGAAGGAAATACGTTCAAATAAATTCCTTTATTATCAAATATACATTACAAATTGTGAGATACAAAATACTAAATGCCCCATAAGCTACAATTAAGAGCAAACTAATTTCTCGATCGATTGCCAAGTAAGAGGGTGAACCGGCCTTGGTCGTCGTTCTGATCGCACTGCTGTAAGGGCAAGCAGAGAGGCAAGCACTCTCAACAAGCAAAAAGGAAGAAAAGTACCCTCAAATCGCCTGCCTAATCGCATTGCTGCAATAACGGGCAAGGAGCCTGAGAAGCACTCTCAGCAAGCAAAGTGGCTTGAAAAGCATCCTCAAAAATTGCCTTCCATCATTGAACTCCTTATAAAGAACATGGAGACGATGGGAAGAACTTTGCTGGCCAAAGAATATTTCCTATATCTCCCATACCAAAGGTGACATCAAAACAGATAGCAAAATGGGCGGATCAAATGATCCATTTCTATGGAAGACGAAAATTTTGGATCAATTGTTGAGATGCCAAACGACGGTAGCAAATTATTTTTTGAAGAAAAGAATGGAAATGAAAATGATGAGTGCGAAATACACATGCATTTATAGAGGCGTGAAGGTGAAAAGACAGAATGTGAATGGCCACATTCGTGCCTAATAACTGAAACCAAATGGCCCAAAGTCTTGGGAAAAGAAACGGAAATACCAAGAATGTACATGAATCTTAACATAAATCAATCAAATGCTTGGGAGGTTGACGATTAAGGACAACGTCAATTAATACGCAAGTAGACAAATTAGTCGTTCATTAATGACGATAACTGCTATTACATTCAAAATTAGCAATGGCAATTAGTGCGAAGTTACAAAAGGAAAGTTAGTATGAAGTTACAAAAGGAAAGTTAAGGCATTAGATGTCTTAATTTCAATTCACCCCAAGTCGAACGAATTCTTTCCCTAAGTCTCCCCAATCTTCGCTCTGCTGAGAAGAAGCGACATTTAATTCAGCTACAAAATCGTCATCAACTTCTAGCTTTTTGTACTGCTCAACCAAAGACTTGGTTCGTTCAATTCCTTAGCAAGCATTATGCTTTTTAGCAGCCATTCTCGCCCTACAGTCGTCCATTTGTGCTTGAAGCTCCTTCATCTCTCCAGCCAAACTTGTCATCAAAGAGTCTTCGATCATAACGTTGGAAGAGATTTCTTTTAATTCATCCTCGGCTTTGTTAATCTCTAGAAGCAAAGACTCTCTTTCAGATGCAGCACGAAGATATTGAGTACTCCTGGCCTTTAGTTCAACATTTTTGGCTAGCAAGGAGAGGATGTCAGAGTGAACAACCTTCAAAGTCGCTTTAAAGTCAGCAGAAACATTGAGCGACGGAAGTGTGAGTGCTTGCGCCAATTTCACACTCAACAGGTCAAGCTTATCCTTATGTTTAGTAGCACTAGCCTTGCCGATATCCATGTCCATGAAAGACACGTACTCAAATATCGACTGCTTGAGAACTTCATATTTTCCTCTGAAGAAGCAAAAGGATGACTGGTTGAAGTAGGGCGAGACGTCTTGACTAAACGATGTAAACAAGTCCTGGATGGAATGCACAATGTCATCAGCATCCTGCAAAGAAAAATGCCAACATTGAGGACTTTCACTACAATAAACGAAGCGAAAATGAAAGTGAAGCAAAATGTTACCTCATCAGCAATCTTGGAAAGTTTAGGCATATCACCAGTTGGCTCCACCACCTGTGGGGATTTTCCCTTATCTGGGCGAGAAGACTCTGCCACAACGGGAAGGCCCATGGGAGCCTCTCCATAATTCAAGAAGCAACGAATCAGAAACCAGTAGCACAAGCAAAGATAAAACATCAAAATATGTATTACCTTCTGGTTCGACGTTTGGGGGGTCGGCGCCCTGGGAAGAAAGTGGCCTTTCTACTAGTTGTGATGAAGGTTCCAGGACTAAGGGTTTCTCTTTAAGCATAATCCCTTCATCAGCTGATTTGGACGAAGCAGCTTCAACAGAAGATGATGGAGTAGGGGCTGCCAAAACCAAAGCCTTCGAAGGAGAGGCTGAACTTTTCTGAGGAATTCAAGTAAACCATTAGTACATAGAAAAGTATGTTTGTGAATAAACAAATTCAATTACCTTTCTCCTAAGGATGAGAGGAGCGCCATCATCTTCATCATTATCATCCTGCAAAATGGGAGATGCTGAAGCTGGCCATTTGCGGCTTAAAGCACCTTTAGCTGCAGTAGCCTTGGCAGGTAGAGAAGCAGATGGATGGATAGAATGTTTAACGCAAGTAGGGGAGGAAGGATTCCTAATGGACACAGGGGTGACCAAAATAGGAGAAGTAGAGGGAGTGCCTGGCTGGTCAGTAAATGGAAGGCACGATTAGCATCAGTTGCAAACAATCGACGTTTTACTAATGGCCAAAACTGTTCAAAAAGAGGATAGACAACACAACTAGAATTGAAAGGGGCTAATGAAAATTTGCTCATCAAAAGAATGTTGCGAGCATCTATAGCTTGTGCCTCTGCCTTATTAATAGTGTGAAAGCAGTCTGTTAAATTTTTGGAGTAACAAGGAGGAACAGGCCAAATTTGGCCAAAATAAGTTGGCGAGCAAAAAATTGGGGAGCATATATTTCAACCCCAGCTTTGGCATTGGTTCCAGTTAAGATATCGTGGAACAATTCCCTCCCAATCAAAAACTGAACCCAAACAAGCAGAGAGGCACTCGCACTGTCTAGGGTGGATGGAGGTTGCACATAATCTGGAGTCAAGTGAGCAGGAAAAGGAAAGAAAGAAGGAATCGAATTTAAGGCATAAAAGAATGAAAAAATGCCCCTACTGGACATATTTACAGGGGTCAATGGATCAATGGCTAGCCCATAGCATCTAGCAAAACGAAGGGAAATGGATGGAGCACCAAGTGGTGAAAAATATGCTCTCAACCATAGTTGAGTGAACCAAAGGGGGCCACTGCCAGTGGGAGATGCACCATTCTTCAGTTGAAACTGAAGGGAAGTCATGCCTCTATAAAGGATGGCTAAAAAGAAGGAACATAAGTTCAAAAGCCTACCACGCGCCAATTCATGCGCTATGGGTAAGTAGCTCATAGAAGGTTTCATACTTTGCACACAAAGAATATATTTACAGAGTCAAATCTGAAGAAAGGCCAATCGCTCAGCATGGGAAGGTTCAGCGCTTGAGTGATTATAAAAGTCTTGCAAGCTTGAATAGGACTCAGTAAGTTTCTTGTCAAATTTCGGGGCAACACTGGAAATCAAGATACCAGGAAAGATGGTATCGCCCAAAGGTGGAAGATTTACTAGGGCTTCAACATCACTTAAAGTAATAGACATGGGACCAAGAGGGAAAACGAAGGTGTTATACTCAGAAGACCAAAAACTCAAAGCAATAGGAAAAAACACCGGGTCACAAATTGGGGGTTGAAGAGAAATTTCTAATAAATCTGAAATCCTAGCACGATCAAAAATCACCTTGGTGGGGCCATGATTCACAAGACGTGCATGCCATCTATGAAAAATAACATCAGCTTTGGGCCAAATGCGAATACCTTTTTCGCGAATTGGCCTCAATGGCAGAGAGTTCAGGAA
Source organism: Olea europaea var. sylvestris (assembly GCF_002742605.1). Lineage (NCBI taxonomy): Eukaryota > Viridiplantae > Streptophyta > Magnoliopsida > Lamiales > Oleaceae > Olea > Olea europaea. The sequence continues at coordinate 15,380,097 of NC_036253.1, read as the reverse complement.
TGGAGGACCTTGAGTGCAAGGCAACAACTGACCCACCGCCACTTGTCCAACAGCTTCGGCATTATTAAACGATAGACCCAGATAAAATTCATTGAGGTCAGCATTGGCTTGTGCAAGGAAGTTTGGATTTACATACTGCCTAGTAAGGATTTTTTTTGGAAATCTTCGAAACTAAAAGAATCATCAGATTGAGTTTGTGAAGTCGCCATTGGAAACAAAGTACAGTTTTGATAAGGTTTGCCTGAGAAACGTAGCAGAGAAGTAAGAAGATGAACAGTAAAATAGCAAGGAGGAGGCACGAAATATAGAGACATGGTTTAGTGGTACGATGAAATGGCGTGTCTTCTGGGTTTATAAGGGTTTGTAACGTTGCACCTTTTCAGGCTGTAAAAGGAAATAATGATTGAAATTCTTGAGAATTTCAAATATTGCTGGAAAATACAAAGTGAATATGGCAAAGATTAATAATTGGTATTAATTCTGCCACATTGAGGGGTAATTGTTGACATACTAAGTGCGACCCAAATCAAATAGCCCAAAGAGTGAAGCCCAATTGGGGAGTCTAGGATAAAGGTCCAAACAAGATTATTGACTAATGCGATGGAAGCCCACGAACACGGTAACATCATCGTACAAGCTTGCAAGACGCCCAAAATCTGAGCAAATGGAGTACCTTACGGTCGCCCAGAGCGATGACCCCGTTCTCGCCCAAACCTTCGAATCGTCCAGGATCTTAGCAAGCATAAAACATTATGGTTATCCAGAATAGCAGTTGTTGAAGTAGTTATTGAGTGATCTTATCACATTCCACGATTCAAGGAGTCCAGTTGAAGGCGGTTGAACGACAAAGAGTAATGGCAACAGTTAGAGACGGCAGTTCCACGACAAGTTAGCCACCATAAAGAAAGTGGGTAGTTATACAGCAATCAAGCAGTTTCCAAGCGGTTTGTCACGAAGAAATAATCAAGGGAATATAAAAGGAAGAGAAGACATAGAGAAAAAGACCCTCGAATCAAATACTCTCAAACAGAGAATATGTAATTTCGATTTCTAAATTTAAACTTAAACATTTTTTTTAGTATTCGTGTGCTTGCGCCCCTTGGAGTTATTCTGTTTATTTCCAATTGTAAATCATCGCCAATAAAACACCCCTTTTTGAGACTTCGTCTCAAGAGGTTTGTTCCTTACACAATCGTCTGGTCCCTTTTTTAATTGTTAGCGACTACCCGTGCGAAACAATAGTTAATGAAAGTTGTGGGTTCCATTAATTGTGTGGTTGAAAAAAAGGTTTTTGGTTTGGTAGGTTTTAGAAAATGGCAACGTGTCTGTCTGATCTTGCTATGACCGAAACCGAACAGTTTGGATTTGGTACCTTCAAGCGAACAGATTCAAAATATACATCTTTTTATGTAGCCAAGACCTACTGCTTTTGTGAATGATTACGGTATAAGTAGTGAAGTGATTAGAAAAAATAGTGGATTATGCTGCCTATTATTTGTTGTCAATCTCAAAGTTTGCTATGTCAAGTTCAATTTTTCTGCACAGAAGTGTATTTTGATCTTTGTATTTCATCCCAGCTGTCTAATTGTGATTTTATTTAGCAGTAGGCAGACATGGCTGGGGCTTTAGTTCAGTCAAACAGTTTACATTTTTCAGTTACCAGTGCAAGGAACGGACAGTTGAGGAGTACAGAAAAACCAAAAAGAATAGTTTCAATGCTATGTAACTTACAAACAACTCCCCTTAGGACGAGGAGTTTCTCAGGATTGCGAACATCTAATGCAATAGACTTGTTGAAACAAACTGGCCAGACACTGCAATCAAAGATAGCAATTGTCACCTCTGTTAGCCGAGGAAGAAAAGGCCGAATTGCACCATGAGCCATGTTTGAGCGCTTCACGGATAAAGCAATTAAAGTTATGGTGCTTGCACAAGAAGAAGCAAGACGGCTTGGTCATAATTACGTTGGAACTGAACTGATTTTGCTGGGACTTATTGGTAAGGGGACTGATATAGCAGCTAAGTACTCAAGTCCATGGGTATAAATTTGAAAGATGCTCGTGTGGAGGTGGAGAAAATAATTGGGAGGGGTAGTGGATTTGTGGCTATGGACATACCTTTTACCCGTCGTGCAAAACGTCTTTGGGAACTCTCGCTTGATGAAGCCCGCCAGCTCGGTATTTGTTTTTCTCTTTCTTTTCGTGTGCGCATTTCCTTGATATGCTGTTAGAGTTACTCCTTTTCTTACTTGTGTAAGTTCGAGTTCTTTCATCATTGGATATCAAATGCTCTGCATATAGAGTTTAGTCTGCAGTTTATGTGTACGTTTTATCTTTCTCCTCCTTGGCTTAAACTGTGATATGATAAGTTAAAAATATGCTGGTCATTTACGTTTTACTTTTATCATAAAGAAGACTTGGTAAATTTTGTGAAAACCATATAAGTTTGATCTTTAATAAGATTTTTATTCATTACTTGTCGATTCAGGGCACAATTACATTGGATCAGAGCACTTGCTGCTGGGACTGCTTCGTGAGGTTGAAGGTGTGGCAGCCCGTGTTCTTGAGAATTTAAGTGCTGATCCAAGTAATATTCGCACACAGGCAAGCATTAGCACTTCTTCATGTTGTCTAATAATTTTTTGTGATTTTTTTACCCTGACAGCATTATGATTCATTTGGAACATAGGTTATTAGAGTGGTGGGTGAGAGCGTGGAGGCTGTTGGTGCTGTTGTTGGAGGGGACAGCTCAGTAAACAAGATGCCTACACGAGGAATATGGAATCGATTTAACCAAGCTAGCTGAGAAGGTAATTTTCCATTTCTCATGGTGTTTATTAAATTATTTGCTTTCACAGGGGCCTAACGAAAGCTGGTTTTCTTGCTTTTTTAGGGTAAACTAGACCCTGTGGTCGGAAGGCAAGACCAGATTGAACGAGTTACTCAAATATTGGGGTGGAGTACAAAAAATAATCCATGTCTCATTCGAGAACCCGGTGTTGGGAAAATAGCTATTGCAGAAGGTCTAACTCTGGGAATTGCCAATGGCGACATCCCTGAGACAATTGAGGGGAAAAAGGTAAGGTGATACTTGAATGATTTGCAGAGAACTGTTTTAACTTGTTAGCAGATACATTAAGGGTTAAACTTAGCAACTTCTCAAATATTTAAAATGTTTGAATGTTATTATGCAGGAGGTAGATCTACAAAGACTTTTAGAGAAGTTAGACACTATCTCCTTCTATATAGTTATGGCTACTTAATACTTTTTTTGGGATTTTGCTTTCATCTTAATTCAGAATAAAGGCTCGTGCATGCCCGAGCACTATTATTTCATATGTTGAAACAGCAATCTGCATTCCCTCCCCCTTTAGTTCTTTATAGTTCTTACTTTTGACATTCGTTATTTTTATGTTTCAGTTCAAGATGGCTTGTTACGGACGTAATGCTAGAATTCTGGGTACCTATTTGATTTTCCAACTTTTTTTCCGAAGATAGTAAATCTTCCACTTTGGTTCATTTCAGGTTGCTACCCTGGATATTGGTCTTCTTGTTGCTGGGACAAAAGATCGTGGTGAACTTGAGGAAAGGTTGAAGAATCTGATGGAGGAAATTAAACAGAGCGGCGATATTATACTTTCCATTGATGTGTCACTGCAAGAAGTTTGAATTACTCCGTCTTATTGACATTATTTAAGAATATGACGCACGCAACAAGTTCTTTCTTTTAATGATGTCTGGAAGGTCATCTTCCTTTATGCTGCCTCTGTTTTTGTCCTCCCAGTTAATTGGTACAATGAATTTATATGCTTTTGATAAAAATCTTAAGGAATCTTATTATTTAATATAATCTGTTTCTCTCCAACTTATATCTTTAAGAATAAATTGTAGTTGACATATTTAAGAGAGAGTGTTTATGTTGGTGTCAACTGATTTTATTGTAAGGTGAGTCAGGTGACATTTAGGTACTCTTGGGCGAAAATATCCTTGTTGGATCTGTGGGAAATGCTATGTGTACACATTATAGTGTACACAATGCATCACACCCCTCTCACATGGAGGGGGTTCACGAATATTTTATTGTGTGTGAGCCCCCCTTCATATGACAGGATGTAATGCTATGTGTATAGTATTATGTACACAGCATTTTCCATAATAATTACCTCATGATCATTATAAGGTCGATGGAACTTTTATGTGTGTTATAGGGGTTCTTTGAGAAATTCATGCATGTATTAGGTGTTGCTCTTATATTTCCTCTAATACCTAAGAGAGAAAGCAGACGCGCAAGCCCAAAAACACATTGTAATTTTCTTCAAAAGCAACGGTATTGGGTGGACATAGCGAATGATCCACTTTAAGTCGTGTTTTTCTTGCTTTAGTTTTTTGTATCGTGTTATTATTATTTCTCTTGTTTATATAGGATTAGCAATTAATTCATAAGAATTCTTACCTGCTATTATCATAATGTCCATATTCCTTTTTTTCTTTTTTGGCTATGAAAAATATTTTACTCTATATATTGATTTCTAGCAAAGTGTTCCTGTTGAGTTTGCATTTTGTTGTGGTGGTTTAATGTTTTAAAAGGCTAAATCGGGTACTTGGGCATTTTCACTTGGCATGGCAAGGCAAGGCTTAAGCCTCTATATGGAATAATAAAAGAATTCAAAAGAAATAAAAATACAAAAATATGTTCGTAATGTACCATAACCCTTTTAAAAAATCCATAATAGAACTTATTCGCAAAAATAAAATAGATCAAGAATATAGAAAATAATAGTAATCATCTAATAAAATTATGTTCTATTATTAAAAGTGGAGACAACTCAAAATTTTCTTATATCATGACTATTAATATGATCTTTAAGGGAATTATTTACACCGTTGCCATCATCATCCAATTGCAATAATGAATTCGTTCTTTAAGGGAATTATTTACGCCGATGCCATCATCATCCAATTGCCATAATGAATTCTCCTTCCCATTTTCCTTTCATGTAGATAGAAAAAAAAAAAAAAAAAAAAAAAAAAAAAAAAAAAAAAAAGAAAAAAATTTATTATAAAAAAAAAAAAAAAAAAAAAAAAAAAAAAAAAAAAAAAAAAGGAACTCGTAAAACATTTTAGGTTATAAAGTAAAAATCCAAAGGGGCCATAATTAAATATTCAAAAAATGCAAGGCAAACTTGAGAACACCTTAGTTGGCTTGACGCTCTGGTTTTTTAGGCATAAACCTCGTTAAATCAAGGTGAAGCCTCAGTCAATCGACAGATGGCAGTCAAGATGCGAGTTTTGAGGCGTTTTAGAATATCCTCAGCTGATACGGGATTCGAGACGTAAGCCTCAAATGGTTTTTTTAAACCATGGTTTCTTTAAGTGGTGACCTACAAATTAGCTTAGCTTCTTTCTGAACTGAGTTCAATGAGAACTTCTGGTATATCTCATCCTGTTTTAATTTATTAATAGATTTCAATCTTGTCAAAAATATTTGCATACAAGAGTTTTTGGAGTCTTAATCATAACCATTCAAATTATCCTGCCAAGAATCAAAATACGTTGGAATGAAATGAGGACTCTTAATAGAATGAAAGATAAGGAAACATACTCCTGGTTCTCTGTTAAGGGTTATCAATCCTATAAAAGCATCTCCTGTTTCTCTTCCTATCTTCTATTCGTGGTCAGATTTGTTTTGTAAATTTAATCATTTCCCAGTAGAGCGATGTTATGAAACATTTGCAGTGTATTGGAGCTACTACCCTAGATGAGTACAGAAAGCACATTGAGAAGGACCCCGTACTAGAGAACTGTTTCCAGCCTGTTAAGGTCCCGGAATCTACAGTAGATGAATACATACAGATCTTGAAAGGGATTCGAGAACGATATGAAATCCATCATAAACTTCGTTACGCTGATGAATCTTTAGTTGCTGCAGCCCAGCTTTCACATCCAGAGCCAGTCCTATATCTAATGGGCCCTGAGGCGAAATATGAAAAGTAGGCCCCCCAACGACAAAATTCAAAGATGTATTATGCGACTCATTGCTAACTTAAAAAACTAACATTAAAACAACAACGAAATATATTATAAAAATGATTTATATTATAAACCATCAAACCAAAAATTTCAAACAATTAGTTAAATACTATTCTTCTTGCTGTTTTAGAGGCAAAAACATCAATCAAATCTGAATAATTTAGTTGCTCAACCATTTCTTTTTCTATTGATAGCATAGCCAACCCATTTAATCTTTCTTGCGACATAGTTGATCGGAGATAGGTATTGATCAACTTTAATTTCGAGAAACTTCTTTCTGCAGATGCAACTGTAACCAGTATGGTTAACAAAATTTGGTAAGCAATATAAGCATTTGGAAAACAAACATCCAATGTCTTCAAATATTGTAGCACTTCAATTGCTCTTGTTGCTTCACTTGGTATGTAACACCTCAAGACTTGTAACTCCGAACATAAATCATCCCCACTGATATTCGAACGCCCATTATGTTGAAGATATTTCTCAAGATTCAAGCAAGAGTTCAATAAACTTGAAAAAGTTGCACCTCTTAACCTCTTCAAACTAAACAAAAATCCAAATGTATCATCATATTGTTTAAATTGTTCAAATCGGGTCCTCAGAGAAGATAGAGCTTGATCAATTATAAAAATAAAGTGCTCAACTCTAAAAGATTCTTCTGCTGATTGCTTTACCTCATTACTACCGCTTTCATCAAATTGTTTTTTTCTTTGAATTATGCGTTTTTCTATAAATACAGCTTCAATTCCCATTTCGCTTGCCTTTTTTGTCGCTTCATTTTTGGCAATAGCAAATCCAATTTCTCTGTATTCTTCAAGAAATGAAACAAGTCCTTGCAAGAGGTCAATAGCATGATCAATATCCATGGATTCGGTTTGAAGAAATTTACTCACAATATTAACAGCATGCAACAATCTGTGCCAGATTATCATGCCAAACAAAAACTCAAAATTTTGAAGTTCATGTGTTGCTAATGACTCGGCTTCACTCTTCACTTTAGGATCTTCATTACTTTCTGCTAAATCAAGTAATGCATCTCTTATCTGTGCAGTTTGCTCCATTATAGGCTTCACACTTTCAACATGACTTTCCCAACGTGTTTGTGACAATGACTTCACTATCAATCATTGAACATTATCTTTGAAAATTTTTCATTGCTTGGTAGAAGAGGAAAACAATATGTAGATGCGTTGTATCACTCCGAAGAAGGATACAGCTTTGGAACAACAGTTCACCATATCACATAATGCTAGATTTAGACTATGAGCGCCATATGGAGTATAGAAAGCTCGGGGATTCATTTCATGGACTCTTCTTTGCACACCTTTATGCTTCCCGCTCATGTTAGATCCATTGTCGTACCCTTGCCCTCTAATGTCATCAATATCGAGATCAATTTTTATCAAAGCCTTTTGAAGCTCGGTTGCAAGTCCAAGTCCTGTTGTGTCATCTACCTTCAAAAATTCTAGCCAATGTTCTTGAACTGTAGGTAAGTTTGACGAATTATCTACAAATCGTACAATTAAAGACATTTGCTCCTCCTGACTTGCATCTGGAGTACAATCAAGTATAACTGCAAAATATTTTGCATCTTTAACTTTCTTGACAATTGAACTTTTCACCTGATTAGCCAACAACTGTATCAACTCATTTTGAATTTTTTTGCCAAGATACGTATATTGAATCTCTTTTGCTTTAGCCCGCCGAAGGTGCTCTTGCATTACTGGATCAAATTCACTAACCATTTCGACCATTTGTAAAAATAGGCCATTGTTCTCAACATGTAGCCTCTCATCATCTCCTCGAAATGGCAATGTGTTTTTCACAAGTCTTTTAACAATAGCGATTATCCTTGTTAATACATGTCTCCAATGTTTTCTTTCAGCATCAATCAACAATTCAACGCTTTTATCAATTGTAGTTTTTGATCGAAACCTATTTTTCAATTCAATCCAACTAGTCATGCAACGTAAATGCTCCTCATTTCCTTCATGACTTTTAATAGACCGATGCAAATTATGCCAATCTTTGAACCCATCATTACCTAGTTGGCCAACTTTTGTCACATTTATTGGTGTTTTAAACAACTTACAACAAAAGCAAAAGATCCTGTCCATAGACACTGAATATACTAGCCATCTTCTATCAACTGCTTTCCCATTTGGTAGCAATCGCTAATATTGTGAAGAATCGAAATGTCTATTTGTATAGTCTTTTGGAAACGAGATGTCATCAACTCTTTTTGGACCCCTTTCAACTAAATAATCCCTTGTTTTTTTCTCAATAATTTGCCAATTCCCGAGATCATCCAAATTTAGAGAAAAGCAACCCTCTTCTTCCTTATCATCTTCTTCATCATTAGAGACGGGCTTCATCACTTCTTCTTCCTTATCATCTACTTCGTTAACATCGGTAGGTTGACTCACTTCTTTATCCTTATCCTCATTCAGCGCATTCACATTGTCACTTTTGAAGTACTTGCTAATATCCCCTGCTTGACTTTGAATTAATGCAATTTCATTTCATTTTCTTTTCCTCTTTTGAGCACCAGACTCGTATTTAGGAGGCATAGTAATGTCCAATGATTAGCCTAAAAAACAATTACAAAATAACTCAATTATCTCACATTTATAGTTTCCAATATAGTTATTACGTGCGCCTGTGCAATTGTTCATCCTACAATAAGCAATCATATAAGTCGACCAGGCTGCAATTATATAAGCCGACCAGTCTGCAATTATATAAGCCGACAAGGCTTCAAACATTTACAATCTCTTCAATAACAACTTAGGGTAAGCCATTACTTACCTGATAAGCGAAATTTTGACGGAAATTGTGGAATTACACCCTTAAGAATGATCCCGTTTTCTGAACTGGTGGTAAGCTTATCTCAATTTTTCAATTGTGTCAACGATGCTCTAGCATAGCAAAAAGAAACGTGTAAGGAAATAACTATATCAATTAATGTTGTCATCAAGCTCATATTTGATTTCAAATAAATGCTAACCATTACCTACAACAATTAATTTACAGATTTATGTATCGCTAAAAATTTTGACCAAAAAGTAGAAAATGCATGCATGCCGTAAATGTCCATTTAATTTTTAAAAAATATATATATTTATTTGATCACCAAACACAAATAATTAAAGAACAAAATCATATATCAACACATATATAATCATCTTTTCCATAAATTCAATGAAAAAAAGTCTTGAGTCTGGTCGAATACAATATGCCAAAATATAGACTACTATTCCAAAATAACTAGTTAAACTATTACAAAATAATTGATCCATATATCAAGAAATTTACTTCTCTAATCAACATGTTAGCTATCGAAAAAATATGTGGGGCTACTTCAACTAAAACTTGACTCATTAGTGATTATGAGCAGAGGATAAAGAAATAAGGTCTTCCAAGTAAGCTGGCCAGAATTTAGGAAGACCCTGAGGTTAATTATTGGCAACCTAAGTTACCTAACATCACAAGAAAGAGCACTCCATCGATTCAGTTTATTGCAAAACAGATCATATTCCCATCATCTTTTACCTAAAAGATACAAACATTGTTGTCAAATTTAGTAAATGAAGAAAAACAATGGAATAAAATTTTGCCACGGTAAAATATAATGCAATTGCAATTATGAAAGTTTTGATTATTGGAAAAAAAAACATGATCGTCTCATACTAAGCCCTCCAGATATATTAACAAGTTATCTCTGACATATAACATTTTATAATGCAAAGTTACATTTGCAAGGTTAATCTTTTGTCTTTTCAAAAGAGAACTTGTTGGAAAGGACACCTTATAGTCCTCTTGTACATATTCTTCCGCACTGTGTCCATTTCCCAGAAAAAGATGCCTATCCCTCACGGCAGAATTTTCAATTGCTACAATCACAGCATGTTGTAAAGGATGCCAAGAACCAGAACGCGTATGTAATTCATGTTCAAACCAGCTCCATGGACGTAAACAACAAACACCATAGTAAGAATGCTTTGTGTCCTTGGATGAACATGAACATCTTGAAAGAAATGACTGACAATTTTTGGCTTTGATGAAATTAAATTGAGCTGCTTCTGGAAAGTTGCATGTTGCTTTCTTTTATAGAAGTATTACAAGATAGGACTTAGTCATGTGAGCTTGCCATGACCTGCATAGTTGAAGGATCCACAATGACAGCAGCATTCACGACCTGAAAGAGTGAGTTTATGAAAGACCAACAACCAATCCTAAGTACAAGTATCTTCGAAGATAAAAAGCAAAGAAAAAGGCATAGGATGGACAATAGGTCACTCAATATCTATAACCAGAATGTATATAGATGCGTGCAAAATCAGCCAGCACGCTCTAGCAGAATATCTTAAACAGTTTAAGCTGCACTGCTAAGCCCTTGTAATGGCCCTTTCATGTAGATCTTCCATTACATTTGAATAAACACATTGAAAAATTACAAGTGAAGTTCTCTCTTTTACCTAGGATCATAGAAGCCTACAAGGCCAATCTAGTAGGATTTCATCTCATTTCTCACAAAGGCACAATGATAATGCGGCATACAGAAGATAATTTCACTTCATTTATCATTCACTCAGATTTATAATTTCATACCTTTTCCATTTCGACATGTCTAAATAATTTATCTGGAAACTAGAAAATTACAACTCTAATGGAATTTCAAGCAATAAATGTGAAAAGGAGATAAATTCATTTCAAATACGGCACCAAAGTAGAATGTATTTAATGATGCAAAGGCATCCAGAAAGCATTAGGTAGTTACCGAGCTAACACCAGATTGGTAGTTACCGAGCTAACACCAGATTTTGCCAAACCAACTGCATATGTCATGAAGCTGGAAACTAATTCCGAATCATCTTTACTAAATCCAGTTATGCCATCGATATTGCTTCGGTCGAAAGACAGTTAGGTGACTCGGCAATCGGGACTCGACAGCACAGCCAGCACTCAGCAGAAGCAGACGCGAGAAGAAGGGCCAAGGAAGATAAGATTCGTGGTGAACTCACCGTCTCACCGTCGCCGTCACTCGCCGGACGCCCGGACTGTGTCAATGTTGAGAAGGGAGTCACGGTGGCTTCACAGTCGTGAAAGTCGGAGGCAATTCTTGAATTTTCATATGAATTATTTTGGGAATTTAGGGATTGGATTGGATTTGATTTGGATAAATGGATTGATGGGTTGGGATTTATGTATTGTTGGGTTGGGATTGGTTTAGTTATTGGATTGGGCATTTCATTTGGGCCGGATGGATTTAAAAAAAAAAAAGGGACGAAAATGAGGCCCCCTAAGATCTTGGGCCTGAGGCGGAGGCCTCATTCGCCTCGGCCCAGGATCGGGCCTGTTCACATCAGTACATCAGGTATGCAGTTTAAAGTATATGTAATTTGTACTACGAATCAGTTACAGATTGGCGCATAAATTTTCTGTTTAGTATCTTCAAGGAATATTACTCATTTTGGCACATGTCAATGGTCTTCTGATCCTAGGAATTGTCAAATACTGCCCCTCCACTTTTTTGGGGTTGGACAGGACTGTTGATCACCAGTCTCTTCTCTGAATATTACTTTTGCGTGTTTCAGTGATCGCTTTCTGCTCGATAAAGCAATTGACTTGATTGATGAAGTTGATTCCTGGGTTCGACTCTGTCATGCACAAGTGTGGACACTTCGGGGTATTAATGCAATTTCCCATTTTCAGTTTACTCTATAATAAGGCGTCTATCTTTTGCAACTCCCGAAGGACGCCGGAGTGCTTGAGAAAGAGCTCAAACAAATCACAAAAGAGAAGTACGAGGCTATCAGAAGTCAAGACTCTGAGAAGGTAAGTAATATTTAATGACTCTACTCCTCTGTGATAGTACAATGAAGTGAAGCTTTAGGATAGGACATATTTGGTAGGTTGGACCAACCAGGATGGGATAGGTTTAAGAAGGAAGTTAAAATCTTATGTGTTGAGTTGAAAATGAAGATGCCTTTTATGTATTTTACAGTGTTCAACTACATATCTATATATACACTTTGCAAGTGGGAATTAAATGGATACAGGGAGCCTATTCTAGAAAGTTCAGCTGGAGCCATTCACGTGAAACATGGGTGAGTATCTGAATCCACAACTGAATCTGGTGTAACAGAAAATGTACAGCAAGGCTGATTAGTTGCAGTGTATTAGAGTTAATGAGATAATTAACTCTTAACACTCCCTCTCAAGCCAGATGGTACTGTTGTAACACCGAGCTTGTCCTTCAAAAAGATGAATCTGGAATGAGAAAGGCCCTTTATTAACACATCTACAATCTGATATGAAGATGGCACATATCTCACTTCTAACTCCTTTCCAAGAACTTTATCTCTGACAAAATGAATGTCTAATTCTATGTGATTTGTTCTAGCGTGATAGACAGGATTCGTTGCAAGTGCACCAGCACTCATATTGTCACACCACAGGATTGGAACTGAGACTTGTTGTATTTCCAGTTCTTTGAACAAGGACTGGATCCAGGCAATTTCGAGGCTGCAGAAGCAAGAGCTATATATTCTGACTCCGTGCTTGATTTAGCAACAACATGCTGTTTTTTTTATGACCAGGCTATCAAATTTTCTCGCAAATATATATAGTATCCGGCTGTTGATCTCTTGTCATCAGGACAGGATGCCAAATCTGCATCTGAATATCCACTTAATGTCAGCCTGTCACATCTTTGAATCCACAATCCTTGATTCATTGTTCCTTTTAGATACCTTAATACTCTCTTTACTGCTTGCCAATGTGTTGATGTTGGTGATTGTAGAAATTGACTTAGTTTGTTAACAGCAAAGGTGATGTCAGGTCTGGTATGTGTGAGATATTGCAGTGCTCCTACAACACTTCTGTAAATTGAAGGATATTTTATAGCTTCTCCTTCAATTTTTTACATAGTCTTACCATTTGTGATGGGAGTAGGATAAGGCTTTAAGTTCTGAAGTTCAAACTTCTTAAGCAACTCAGTAATATATCTTGTTTGTGTAAGATGAATTCCTGTGTCATGCCAACAACTTCAATTCCTAAGAAATGATGCAATTGGCCCATATCTTTCAATGGAAACTTCCTATTCAGTTCATCTACAAAATTTTGCAGCAACTTTGTATCATTCCCTGTTATGACTATGTCATCTACATAGATGAGTGCAAATATAACTTGACTTTCATTCTCAAAATAGAATAATGATGTGTTGGCTCTTGATTGCTTGAATCCCCAACTTATTAATGTATCTTTCAGCTTGTCATACCATGCTCTGGGTGCCTGCTTTAGGCCATAGAGTGCCTTTTCTAGTTTGCACACATGCAATGGTTTTGAACTGTCTATGAATCCTTCAGGTTGATTCATGTACACAACTTCCTCAAGTTCACCATTTAGGAAGGCATTGTTGATATCAACCTACCTGATTTTCCATCCTCTTGAAACTGCAAGGGTAAGTATTACTCTTAAGGTTGATGCCTTGATAACGAGGCTGAAGGTTTAATAAAAATCAACTCCAGGGTTTTGATGAAAACCTTTAGCCACCAGTCTTGCCTTGAACCTTTGAATTGATCCATCTGAACTGCGTTTCAGTTTAAACACCCATTTGTTTCTTACTATGTTGTATGATGGTGAGGAAGGTACTAGTTTCCAGGTTTTGTTTTTCATCAATGCATCAAATTCCTCTTTCATTGCTTCTCTCCAATCATTACTTTTGGGGTTCCTTGTGTTCATGATTATGTTCAACTGATTGTCCAGTTTAGACCTTTGGTTTGAACACTCCTGCTTTTGCTATAGTAACCATAGGATGCTGTATCTGATTGTTTGGTTTATGACTCTGGCTTAGCTCACTACTACTTGATTGTTGATTGTCATTGTTAACTAGTTGCAGATGACTATTGTGACCAGCATCACTATCTGATTCAGATTGTTCAATGTCCTATGACAACCTTGCATCTGTCTCCACACACTGTTTATTTGCCTCATTGAGTAACTCTTGTGCATTATCATTATCTATCAGTGCTATCATTATGAGGCTGATTTGCATCACCTAAGCTACGAGGTAGAGAATGCATAACTTGGGTTACATCTGGATGAGTTATATCAGCAGGATCAGGGCTTGAGTTATTTAACTGGGAAGGAAATTGAAACCATGTCACTATTGTTTCAGACTCAACAGGATTTGACTCACCTTTGATAAGGAAACCAGACTCAAAAGGAAACTCAAACTCATTGAAAACAACATGTCTTGAAATATACACTTTTCCAGTTGAACTGAGGCACTTATAGCCTTTGTGAGACTCACTATACCCAAGGAAAACACATTTTGTTGAATGAAAATTGAACTTATGCTTTTGATAGGGTCTCAAGCAGGGATAGCAGGTACACCCAAAAGTTTTAAGTGCCTTATAATCAATTTCTTTTTTGTGTAAAACTTGGATGGGGAATGCATTTTGAGAGTTGGAGTAGGCAACCTATTTATGAGGTGTGCAGCTGTTTGAAATGATTCCCACTAGTATTTCAATGGCATTTTGGCTCGGGCTAATAGAGTCAAACCTGTTTCTGTTATATGTCTATGTTTTCATTCTATTCTAGCATTTTGTGCTGAAGTGTGAGGACAGGAATGTCTAAACTCAATTCCAGATTGTACCACAAGGTTTGTTAAGCTTCTACACTCACCTCCACAATCTGACTGTAGGGTCTTTATCTTCCTTTCAAACTTCTTTTCAACCAGTTTTTTGAATGCAGCAAAGATGTTTAGTGTTTCGGATCTATGTCTCATAGGATATATCCAGGTAAATCTACTATAGTCATCCAAGAAGGTTATGTAGTATTTGAAGCCTGATGTTGATTGAATGGGAGCTTGTCCCATACATCTGTATGTATAAGATCTAAAGGGGCCTTTGCATGAGAAGTAGATAGCATGAAGGGTAAAAGATGAGCTTTTCCATACTGGCAGGCATCACAAAAAGACGTGATTTCATTAATTTTTGCCTTCTGATTACATATTTTGAGTACTTGTGACACCACCTGACTAGATGGATGTCCAAGTCTCCTATGCCATACATCAACTAGGGAATTGAAAGACTCTTGACTTGGACTACTAGAGAAGACGACACTGCATGATTTATTTGGAAGAACTGACTCTTGACCAGAAAACTCGGTGTTTAGGTGAGGAAGATCTAGCTAATACAACCCATCTTTAAGCTTCCCTTGCAGCATTACCTCCTTCGTTTTTTTTGTCCTTAACAAAGCAGCAATCAGAGTGAAATTCCATATAAACATGGTTATCAGATGTCAACTGAGAAACACTAATGAGATTTTTCTTAATTTCAGGCACATGCAATAATTTATTCAGCACAAGTAGTTTATCAGTTAAGGTAGGAAAGCATATAACACCAACATGTGAGATGTACAATTTATTTCCATTTCCAACCATGATTCTTTCCTTACCAGTATAATCATTTGCTGAATTGATGTTTCCCATTTCTGCAATAACATGATTGCTAGCTCTAGTGTCAGCTAACCAGGCAGGATCATTCACAGAGTTGGGTGATGCCACTAATGCTGTTGGTTGTGAATAACTCCTGGTTCTCTGATTTGGTGATGCTCCAGTATAACCTTCATCATATCTGAAATTGCAGATATTTTCCTTGTGTCCAATCTTGCCACACACTTGACAGACAGGTCTATCACTGCTGTTGAAGCCTCCTCTGTTTCTGGCTCTTCTTCCGCCTCTATAGTTGTTGTAGTTTGAGAATCTTCCACCATTGTTTGGCTTGTAAGCCTTGAAATGATAGTTGTTCGATCTTGGCCTTTGAGTAAAATTAATTGATGCCTAATTAAGGTTAATCCATGCTACTTCATTTTTGATAGTATTCAAATGTTAAAGCCTACTTTCAAAAGTCATGAGTGTTGATTGGAGTTCTTCCCAAGAGATCGAGTCCCTACCGTTTATTTGAACAACAATAGGTGTGTATTCTTCATCTAGACCTGCCAAGACTTGTGTGACAAGATCTGCAAGAGGAATTGTTTTACCAGCAACCTCAAGATTGTCTGCCAAAAGATTCACTGTATTAAGGTACTGATCAATACTCATAGTCCTTTTCTTGTCTTCTGGAGTTCACCAGTGAGAAAAGTTATTCTAGATTTGTTCTGAATGCCATAACTCTCATTCACAGCAGTCCAGAGTTGGTTAGAATTGCTGGTGCCCATAACTTTCAAAGCAATCTCAGGAGTATTGAGGAGTAAAGCCATCCCATCAACAGCTGATCTGTGGACATCCATTGGCTATACTGGGGATTTTGAGTTACCTCAACACTAGCTCCCGCTTCACCAGTGGTTTGAGTAATAATAAATTTTGGAGGACACAGCTTTGTTCCCAGAATGTGACTTTCAAGGTTGTGTCCACGTATGATGGGAAGGATCATATTTTTCCACAGCAGAAAATTGTTTTTGTCAAGCTTCACAGACACCATTTGGGTTAAATTGACACCAAAAGGTGAAGGTTGGTTGCTTCCCTGCATTGAAGGCACCATTGTGCTTGAAGCTGATGTGGATGAGGAATTCTGTGGTGTAACATTGGCGTTGGCCATTTTTTGCTCTGATACCAAGTTGAAAATGAAGATGCCTCTTATATATTTTACAGTGTTTAGCTACATATCTATATACACACTTTGCAGGTGGGAATTAAATAGATACAGAGAGCCTATTCTAGAAAGTTCAGCTGGAGCCATTCACGTGAAACATGGGTGACTATCTAAATCTACTACAACTGAATCTAGTGTAACAGAAAATGTACAGCAAGGCTGATTAGTTGCAGTGTATTAGAGTTAATAAGATAATTAACTCTTAACATGTTGTCATGTGCAGTACTTTCTAGTACTTTGCACCAGACATGTCCCAAATATCCTTTCAAATTTCAATAATAATGTCAACTCCAGTTTCTTATTTGCCGAGTGTACTACTTAGCGCCCGCTTTTGTCTAGTAAATTTTGACAGACCAATTCATGTACAGGCTGGGGAGTTTCTTGACAGGAAAATGGATCTTAAGGCACGAATATCTGCTCTCGAAGACAAAAACAAAGAGATGGCCAAGGCAGAGAGTGAGGCTGGGGTGGAGGTCCTATTGTGATGGAAGTTGACATGCAGCACATAGTTTCTCTTGAGAAACTTTCTACTGATGAATCTGACTGCCTCCTCAAAATGGAGGAGATACTTCACACGCAAGTCATTGGGCAGGATGAAGTTGTCAAAGCCATCGGTCGTGCTATCCGCCGTACCCGCATTTGACTAAAAAATCCTAATCGGCCAATCGCAAGATTCGTCTTTTCTAGTCCAAATGGTGTTGGGAAATCGAAACTTGCTAAAGCGTTGGTTGCTTACTATGGTTTTGAAGAAGCCATGATCCGACTTGATATGAATGAGTTCATGGATAGGCACACTGCTTCAAAGCTCATTGGTTCCCTTCCAGGTTTTTTTTATTATCGGTAAATGTGAAATTCCATAGATCAAAATTAATTTATAAGTACACTGAGCATAACTGGAAAATCAAAAAGTAAGTAACCAATACATGTACACCGGACATACTCAGAAGAATCAAATAAAAACAGATGCACCAACATCGGTCTAAAGACCAACTACAAAAGATTCAAATTGAATCAAAATATACAGATACAAAGTGAACATAACTTTGTATATGTGTATTTTAATTCGTCTTACAATAAATTCAACTTGCAGCTTAATACCTTCAAAAATACATCTGTTCCTTGTCATCCAAATGTAGTACACAGTTGTTTCAAGTGCAACACGTTTTGCTCTACTTGGCCAAGTCTTACCACGAGCTTCCTTTTTCATCCATTTTGAAGAACTCAACAAGATAGACATGGTGCATCGAATAGCCAACCAATGTCAGATATAATCCCAAACATCTCTACAAAAAGGGCATGAAAAGAAGAGGTGTTGGGCAGTTTCATCGAAGACTCCACAGAACGGACAGAAAAGGCTCATACTGCGGGCTTCCTTCGAGATTATTTTGGTTACACTGAAGGTGGACAGCTAACTGATGTTGATAGACGGAGACCTTCTACCATTGTACTCTTTGATGAGATTGAAAAGGCTCATCCTGATATCTTCAATATGATGCTTCAAATTCTTGAAGATGGAAGGTTAATTGACAGCAAAGGTAGAATTGTAGATTTCAAGAATACAGCAGGGCCGACCCTAAGAATTGTGAGGCCTCAAGCAGCCAATTATTATCAGGCCCTTAGGCCTTAAGCATAATTTTTTACAAACATAGTACTACTTTAAAAATGGATATGGAGTGTGTTAAAAATAATTTTTTTGCCACTACTTAAAAATGGATACATAGGATGTTAGTTTGCTGAAAAAGTAAAGTACACACGGAATTTTAGAAACTTCTCCATGAAAGGTTACTCACCACAATTAGTTTGCTAAAATTTTAACTTCATAGATTCTTAACTCATTTTTTTATCGTTGGACTGTTAACCACTGGTCTTTTTATCATTCACCTTCACAACTCTGAATGGAGATGTCAAAGTATGGAGGATATTTATAAAAATTAAACGTAAATAACATGTTAAACATAAATTAAACCATTTATGAACTAGGTTGGGATTATGATTAAGTTTAAATTTTCAATTTTCAACTTATCACATATCACAAATTCCCCAATGGCATATCCATGTTAATTCGAAACAGAAAAAAAGGAAAAAAAAAAAAAAGAAAGAAAGAAAAAGAAGGTAGAAGAAGAAGAAAGACACACACGTGGGAAATACACAGAAATCAAAATTTGCCAAATTTGCACAAATTACAAATTTTACAACCTATACACACACAAATCTAGAGGTAGAATTTATAAATAATAACCCTAATAACACATAGATGCTCCAATATACATCCACACCATACAACACAAAAACAAAACCAAATTAATGAGGTTGTCATAAATCATAACATTAGTAAAAATCCAGATTGAAATTTAAACAAATTTACACAGCAAATCGCATTAAAAATATTATTATATATACAAGAATACGAACCTTGCAAGTTACAAGGGCAGGCTAGTGGAGGGCGGAGGTGGTCGACGTTAGTCGGAAGCAAGCAGGTCATCAACACCACTCCGACTCAGTTACTCGGGTCGACGCAAATTGGTTTCGTTTGCAATCAATTTTGCCAACCGGCTGCTTGCAATCAGTTTGTTCAATTGTTAAGTGATACATGGGGTAGCCTATATGGGCTATGAATAATATTACAATCATGGGCCTATTTAAAAAAAATAGTCCAAAGAAAAAATCATTTTCAAGCCCAACAATGGCTGCCTTCAATATCTTCAGGCTCCGATAGTCCGATTCTTCTGCTGCTAGCTGCTGCAACAATGGATTCCGGTAACTGCCCTCCCTCTTCCAGCCAACTACACAACTAACAGCCTCTTCGCTCTCCTTTGTGAACAAATGTACTAATTGCTAATCCCACTGCCACACAGAGAAATCCATTACTCATCCTACCACCTCATCACCAAAACGAGCAAAATTAATTACCAGAGACTGGTCCAGAATATTAGAGGCCCTAAGCCGCTGCTTGGTCAGCCTGGGTCAGGGCCGGCCCTTATAACTTTTGATTATGACTTCAAACATTGGAAGTAGTGTTATTGTGAAGGGAGGTCGTCGTATAGGCTTTGATTTGGATTATGACGAGAAGGCTAGTAGTTATGACCGAATTAAAAGCTTGGTTACAGAGGAGCTGAAACGGTGTTTCAGGTCAGAATTTTTTAATAGATTGGAGTCATTAGACGACGTGATTGTCTTCCAGCAACTAACCAAGCTGGGGGTAAAGGAGATAGCTGACATTATGCTAAAGGAGGTTTTAGAGAGACTGAAAGATATAGAACTTCAGATGACGGAGAGGTTTAGAGATAGGATGGTTGAGGAAGAATACTACCCAATCTACGGTGAGACAACTTAGACGAGCTATTGTGGCAGCATGGATGAGAAATGCTTGCATCTGAGATTAAAGATGGCAACTCAATGATTGTGGATGTTGATTCTGATGCTAACATAATTGTTCTCAATGGTAGCAGTGGTGAATCTCCTGAGCCAATTGTCGTGTAGGTTGAGCCATCTAATTTGACCTTTGCAGGTTTGTCATTTTTCGTTCTAATTTTCTTTCTGTTTATTTATCATAGCTAACATAGTAACATGCTCTTTTGTCCTCTTATGATTTGTCTTAGATTTGCAGAGATTTCATGATCAGAGGTCATGATGGTTATACTAAAGAGTTTTTTATTACTTTATATATCGGAATGAAAAATGCTACAAGTACCAAATGTTTTACTTAATAGTTTATCGAATTGACAAGTGACGGCTCCCTATTGGAGGGATGGCTGACCTCACAGCCATCCCTCCAATAGGGGACCGCCACTTGTCAATTTGGTAAATCATTAGGTAAACTATTTGGTACAAATAGATTAATCCTATCAGAATAGTTTGCTTTTGGAGATTCTGAAGTTACTTGCATATTAATTTGGCTATCATGTTTTTAGTGTGTTGGATTAGACAAGACCTGACATGATTAATGAGGAAAAAGAAGTTGAAAATCTTACTAGAGATGCAACATGTACATTAGTGTACACCCTTCTCACATGAGAGGGGTACAAGCATCATTTTCCAAATCATGTTAGTGGTCTTCAATACTACACACCAATGTGTCCTTGTAATCTTAAATAATAATAATAATAATAATAATAATAATAATAATAATAAATTGATTGAATTAAAAACTTTTTATTTTTCTGTTTTGGTAGTTTCCAATTTAATACAAAATGTAAAACTTAAAATTTTAAAATGTAAGTTATCAATGATTTAATTAAATGAATGCGGGGGTTGAATTTTTACACTATAAAAAAGGTGTAATTTTATTGTTTGACATAATTTGAAAACATAAATTAAAAAAACTCTATACATTTGAATACATAACTTAAAAAAATTTGATATAAGACTCGTTCTCTCTTTTTGTGATCGCGTTCATAAAAGGAGAATCGACTGTGAATTATAAAGGTTTTATCTTAGAATCGTGTAGTGTCGAAAGTATCCACGAGATGGAAAAGTCACGCCAAGTTTGACCTTGGCTCGAGGCAAATAAGGCGACTACCTTGGG
Source organism: Olea europaea var. sylvestris (assembly GCF_002742605.1). Lineage (NCBI taxonomy): Eukaryota > Viridiplantae > Streptophyta > Magnoliopsida > Lamiales > Oleaceae > Olea > Olea europaea. The sequence continues at coordinate 15,358,882 of NC_036253.1, read as the reverse complement.
GCTCAAGATTTCAAGGGGGCTCATAAAAAATAAAAGAAAGAAAGAAAGAAAGAAAAATGAAAAAATAGAGAATTATCGACCAGGCCACTGCCAAAGTGTTTTGCAAATGCTTGGGTTGCTTATAGAGTAGTATTAATTATTTCTATCACAGTTGCCTATGTTGAGAAAAGTTTTTCGAAGTTGATTAAGTGTTATATTTGATCAATTATGGTACAAGAGAGATTAAATGGACTAGCCCTGATTTCTGTTATCAAATATATGTTCGAAAAACTAGATTTTAGTATTTTGATTCCTAATTTTGCTTTTTAAAATGTAAAAGGTTAAATCTTATGCTAGCCCACTCTATCGGGTTGTGAGTGAGGTTTTATTTTACTACATTATCTTTTTGAATTGCATAAAGTCTTCTTTTTAATATAAAAATGTTATTTATTTAAATATATAAAGATTATTACGCTTGTAAAAAAAACTATATTTGAAGACCTTATAACGATTAGTCACTTAACGCCTCTAAATTCTCGGGGCTAACACTGGGTCACATGACCTTAAATTGTTAGAGAAAAATAAGTGATTTGTGTAATAGAATATCAATTAAAATAACAAATTAAGATAACACAAAAATATGATAAGAACGTTAGGAAAAGCTGACATAAGAGAATTGCAAAAATCATGACTTATCTAGGATTAAAGTCTCTCTTTTGGGTATATTTCTCAACACCGTTTGCTTTGGTGAATACAAACACCAGATTCATTTGTCTCATAGGAAGGGTAATAGACAAATTGAGTTCCTTGCCAAAATTTCTAGAAAAGCTTGGTATCGCATTTCGGATTTGTAATGCCCCAAACACAATGTCAGAGAATTGCAAAAATCATGACTTATCTAGGATTAAAGTCTCTCTTTTGGGTATATTTCTCAACACCGTTTGCTTTGGTGAATAGAAACACCAGATTCATTTGTCTCATAGGAAGGGTAATAGACAAATTGAGTTCCTTGCCAAAATTTCTAGAAAAGCTTGGTATCGCATTTCGGATTTGTAATGCCCCAAACACAATGTGTTAGGAAGATTATCAAAGCTAATTTACCAGACACATCGATAGTATGAATTAAGGACAAAATTAAATAAAATAAAATTGTCTCATCTTTAATAATATAAACTTTTCGTGGACCATACTAGAGAGGAATGTCGAACCAATGTTGAATGTTTGTTTTGAGCCAATGCGAGCACAACAACATCCTCAACCTTAGACCAGTACAAACGAGTAAGAATTTAGACCACAAAATAAATCGATATGATGATTTCCTTGATCTTAAACATTAGTCAACCAATGTGCTTTTGGATAGAAATCGTCCAGAGGTCATTCTACCATACATTATATATTTCATTAATTTATTCTGTTTCGCACGGGTAGTCACTAACAATTAAAAAGGGATCAAACGATTGTGTAAGAAACAGACCTCTTGAGACGAAATCCCAAAAAGGGGTGTTTTATTGGTGATGATTTACAATTGGAACTAAACAGAATTCCTCCAAGGGGCGCAAGCACTCGAATACTAAAAGAAATGTTTAAGTTTAAACTAAGAAATTGAAATTACATATTCTCTGTTTGAGAGTATTTGATTCGGGGTCCTTGTTCTCTATGTCTTCTCTTCCTTTTATATTCCCTTGATTATTTCTTCGTGACAAACCGTTTGGAAACTACTTGATTGCTGTATAACTACCCACTTTCTTTATGGTGACTAACTTGTTGTGGAACTGCCGTCTCTAACCGTTCCCATTACTCTTTGTTGTTTAACCGCCTTCAACTGGACTCCTTGAATCGTGGAATGTGATAAGATCACTCAATAACTGCTTTAATAACTGCTATTATGGATAACCATAATGTTTTATGCTTACTAAGATCCTGGGCGAACCGAAGGTTTGGGCGAGAATGTGGTCATCGCTCTGAGCGATCGCAAGGTATTCTATTCGCTGAGATTCTGGGCGTCTTGCAAGTTTGGGCAATGATGTTACCGTGTTCGTGGGCTTCCACCTCATTCATCAATAATTTTGTTTGGACCTTTATCCTGGATTCCCCAATTGGACTTCGCTCTTTGGGCTATTTGATTTGGGCTGCACTTTTAGTGTGTCAACAATTACCCTCCAATATTGCAGAATTAATACTAATTATTAATCTTTGCCATATTCACTTTGTATTTTCCAGCAATATTTGAAATTTCCAAGAATCTCAATCATTATTTCCTTCTACAATCTGAAAAAGTGCAACGTTACAAACCCTTATAAACCAAAAGGACACGCCATTTCATTGCACCACTAAACCACGTCTCTATATTTTGTGCTTCTTCCTCGTTATTTTATTGTTCATCTTCTTACTTCTCTGCTACGTTTCTCAGGCAAACCTTATCAAAAACTGTACTTTGTTTCCAATGGCGACTTCACAAACCCAATCTGATGATTCTTTTAGTTTTGAAGATTTCCAGAAAATCCTTACTAGGCCATATGTAAATCCAAACTTCCTTACACAAGTTAGTGCTAACCTCAATGAATTCTATTTGGGTCCATCGTTCAATAATGCCGAAGCCGTTGGAGAAGTGGCGGCGGGCCAACTGTTCCCTTGTACTCAAGGTCCTCCGTTCCTGAACTCTCTGCGATTGAGGCCGATTCACGAAAAAGGTATTCGTACTTGACCCAAAGTTGATGTTGTTTTTCGTAGATGTCATGCACTTCTTGTGAATCATGGCCCCACCAAGGCGATTTTTGATCGGGCAAGAATTTCGGATTTATTAGAAATTACTCTTCAACCCCCAATTTTTGACCCAGTGTTTTTTCCTATTGCTTTGAGTTTTTGGTCTTCTGAGAATAACACCTTCGTTTTCCCCCTCGATCCCATGTCTATTACTTTAAGGGATGGAGAAGAAACTCAGATTGTTGTACAGAGTAAAGAGCCATTTTCGGTAGATGCACTTACTGAAATGTTCAGTCAAATGAGGCCAAACATAGTAGCCCTAGAAGAGCCAGTAATTGGCAAAAGAGTAATCAAGGAGTTTTAAATGAGTTGTAAGCAACAGAGGCAAATGGACGATGTTCAGGCCTTCAAAGCCAAATTAATAGCTTTCAATAAAGAATGTAAGGAGAAGACGAAAAAAGAAGCAGCCTTGGAAGCATTGAGAGACAAATTGGCAGTGTTCGAGTTGGAACAGAATATTGGTCGAGAAGTCAACAAGGTAAATTGTTTAGAAGAAGAAGTGCCTATAAGGGAATTGGACGATGAAGTGATGAGGATCACCAAGCCTAGATACGCTTAAACACAGGACCCTCTGATTAAAGTGAATATTGGCAATGAAGGGGAAGATCGCCCAACCTTCGTCAACCAGATGCTCGATCAAAAGGTTAGTGATAAATTAATCGCTTTATTAAAGGAATATAAAGATTGTTTTGCTTGGGAATATGAACATATGCCTGATTTAGATAGGGATTTGGTAGAACATAGATTGCCAACCAAGCTAAATTTTAAGCCTCATAAGCAACCTCCTAGGTGTTTTGCTCCTGATGTACTTCTTGAGATTAAAAAAGAAATAGAGCGATTATTAAAAGCATGCTTTATTAGAACAGCCAGATATGTGAATTGGTTGTCCAATATCGTGTCAGTGCTAAAAAAGAATAGTAAATGAAGGGTGTGCATAGACATTAGGAATTTAAATATCGCCACACCCAAAGATGATTATCCAATGCCTACGGTAGATTCTTTAGTAGACTCGACTGCCGGACACGTAATATATTCCTTCATGGATGGGTATTCAGGATACAATCAAATTTATATAGTTGAGGAAGATATACATAAAACTGTCTTTAGGTGCCCTGGATCTCTAGGATGTTTTGAATGGGTAGTTATGCCCTTCGGCCTAAAAAATGTGGGAGCAACTTATCAAAGGGCAATGAACTTGTTTTTCATGATATGATAGACAAGTTTGTTGAGGTGTATGTAGATGATATAGTGGTCAAATCCATTAAAGAAGAGGACTATTTTGAACAATTGAGATGTTCATTCGAGTGAATGAGGCAGTATAAACTAAAATTGAATCCCTTGAAATGTGCATTTGGCGTTAACGCAGGAAACTTCCTTGGTTTCTTAGTACACAAAAGAGGGATTGAACTTGATAAAAATAAAGCGAAGGCTATTTTAGAGGCCAAATCACCTAGTAATAAAAAAGAATTGCAAAGGTTTCTAGGCCAAGTAAATTTTTTAAGACGCTTTATTTCTAACTGTGCAGAGCGAACTAAAGCTTTTTCGCCACTTTTAAAGTTGAAAAATCAAGACGAAATCGTCTGAAAATAAGAGCATCAAAAGGCTTTTGAAAGCCTAAAGACATATTTATCAAGTCCACCAGTGTTGGTGTCACCAATCCAAGGACGGCCAATGAAAGTATATATATCGATTGAACAAAAATCAATAGCTGGAATGGTCACGCAAGAAGACCAATTTGGTGAAGAAAGGACGATTTACTACTTGAGTAGGCGGTTAACAAAATATGAATGTAATTACTCTATCATTGAAAAATTATGTCTTGCATTGTATTTCACGTGTACGAAATTAAGGGCTTATTTACGGCCCGTAACCCTTTATTTGATTTCTAGAGTAAATTTGGTTAAGTATATGTTTTCTCACCCTATTTTACACCAAAGGGTAGGCCTTTGGACGTTAGCATTATCAAAATTCGAAATACAATACATACCCCAAAAGACAATCAAAAATCAGGCTTTGGCTAACTTTCTGGCCGATCATCCATGCCTTGACATGCCTAAAGAAATTGAATTAGAAATCAATTCATTCGGATTAAAACCTTGGGTTTTGTATTTTGATGGGTCAAAGACTTCTAAAGGTACAGGAGTAGGAGTAGCATTGATAAATTCTTTAGGGATTTGTTACAAGTTCGCATTCACTTTAGATAGGATGTGCACCAACAATCAAGTTGAATATGAAGCCTTAATCGTGGGCCTAGAATTAATGATAGATATGGAAGTAAAGAATGTGATCGTTAGAGGCGATTCTCAATTGATAATTCACCAATTGATTGGTGATTTTAAGTGTCAAAGTGATTCCATTATAAGTCAATATGAAATTGCCCAAGAGTTGATGGAAGAATTCGACCAAGTAGATTTTCAATGCGTTAATAGGATATATAATGACGTAGCAAATGAGTTGGCCCAGATGGCCTCAGGGTATTCAAAGGTTTTAAATTGGAAATCTACTTATGAATATGGAGTAATATTGCCCGTATTCCAAAGAATGGCGAGAATGATTGAAATTCATTGCATACAAGATGGAGATGCAATAGATTGGAGAGCGGAGATTAAAAGGTTCCTTAAAGAACCTAATAAAGGAGATAGTAGAAAAATGAAATTGCATTTGCTAAACTATACACTGATAGATGAAGAGTTGTTTAAAAAATGCTCTGATGGTATATTGCTAAAATGTGTAAGTTTGCAAGAAACCAGGACAATCATGGCTGAGGTGCACGAAGGGATATGTGGAGCTCATCAAGCTGGCCAAAGGATGAGATGGTTAATTATTAGGAATGGATATTTTTGGCTCAAGATGGGAGAATCGTGTGTTCAATATGCAAAGAGTTGTCTAGCATGCCAAAAGTATGGTCCAATACAAAAGGTGCCAGCAAGAGAGATGGCACCCATTATCAAACCCTGGCCGTTCAAGGGTTGGGCGATAGACCTGATAGGGAAGATTTATCCCCCATCGTCCAAGCAACATACCTTTGTTATAGTTGCGACTGGCTTTTTCACTAAATGGGTAGAAACGATACCTTTAAAAGAAATCACCCAAAAGAGTGTCATAAAATTTATCTGTGATCATATTATTTATAGATTTGGAATTCCCCAAATTTTAATGGTAGATCACGGAACTTCTTTAAATGGAGATCAAGTAAATAAATTCTTGAATTAGTTTGGAGTTAAAGTAGTGAACTCCACAACATATTACGCTCAATCCAACGGGTAAGTAGAATCTTCTAATAAGATTCTAAAAAATATCATAAGGAAAATGATAGATGAAAATGCCAGAAATTGGCACGAATATCTAAACAAGGCCTTATGGGCTTATAGGACGTCGCCTCGGTCAAGTACCAAAATTACTCCTTTCCAACTTACTTATGGATAGGAGGCCATTTTCCCTATGGAAATTAACGTGCAATCAATCAGAGTGTGTTTGCAACATAAGTTAAGTGATAATGAGTATACCGAATCACTAGTTCAAAACTTACTGGAGTTGGACTAATTAAAGTTGGACGTTCTAGATAGATTGCAAGTTCAAAAACAAAGGATGACTAAGTTTTATAATAAAAAAGCTATAGCCAAGTCATTTAGCCTGGGCGAATTGGTTTGGAAAACAATACTCCATTTGGATAGCAAAGATCCAAAATTTGGCAAGTGGTTGCCCAATTGAGAAGGGCCATATAAAGTAAACAGTGTGTTACCTAATGGAGCCTATCATTTGGAAGATTTAGATGGCACCAAGCACATGAGGTTCATTAATGGCAAATATTTAAAAAAATATGTTTCTTCCTTATGGGAAAGTGAACAAATAAAAGCGTAATTAAATCGCGTTGAACGATCGTATATAAAAAGGGCCAAAACAAAATACGTTCAAATAAATTCCTTTATTATCAAACATTCATTACAAATTGCGAGATACAAAGTACTAAATGCTCTATAAGCTACAATTGAGAACAAACTAATCTCTCGGTCGATCGCCAAGTAAGAGGGTGAACTGGCCTTGATTGCCATCCTGATCGCATTGCTGCAAAGGCAAGCAGAGAGGCCGAGAAGCACTCTCGGTAAGCAGAAGGGAAGAGAAGCACCCTCACATCACCTACCTAAATGCATCGCTGCAATAACGGGCAAGGAGACTGAGAAGCACTCTCAGCAAGCAAGGTGGCTTGACATGCATCTTCAAAAACTCTCTTCCATTATTGAACTCTTTGTAAAGAACATGGAGACGATGGAAAGAACTTTGCTAGCCAAAAAATATTTCCTATATCTCCCATATCAAAGGGGACATCAAAACAGGTGGCAAAATGGGCAGATCAAATGATTCATTTCTATGGAAGACGAAAATTTTGGATCGACCATTGAAATGCTAAACGATGGCAGCAAATTAGTTTTTGAAGAAAATAATGGAAATGAAAATGAAAAGTGCGAAATATAGGGGCGTGAAGGTGAAGAGACAGAATATGAACGGCCGCATTCGTGCCAAGTAATTGGAGTCAAGTGGCCAGAAGTCTTGGAAAAAGAAACAGAAATACCAAGAGAGAATGTACATGAATCTTAGCATGAAGCAGTTAAATGCTTGGGGTTGACGATTAAGGACAACGTCAATTAGTACGCAAGTAGTGAAAATAGTCATTCATTAATAACAATGACTATTGTTACATTCAAATTTAGCAATGGCAGTTAGTACGAAGTTACAAAAGGAAAATTTAAGGCACTAGATATCTTAATTACAATTCACCCCAGGCCAATCGAATCCTTTCCCTAAGTCTCCCCCAATCCTCGCTCTGCTGAGAAGAAGAGACATTTAATTCAGCTACAAAATCGTCATCAACCTCCAGCTTTTTGTACTGTTCAACCAAAGACTTGGTTCGCTCAATTCCTTGGGAAGCATTACACTTTTTAGCAGCCATTCTCGCCCTACAATCATCCATTTTTGCTTGAAGCTCCTTCATCTCTGCAGCCAAACTTGTCATCAAAGAGTCTTCGATCATAACTTCGGAAGAGATTTCTTTCAATTCGTCTTCGGCTTTGTTGATCTCTAGAAGCAAAGACTCTTTTTCAGATGCAGCACGAAGATATTGAGCACTCCTGGCCTTCAGTTCAACATTTTTGGCCAACAAGGAAAGGATGTTAGAATGGACAACCTTCAAAGTCGCTTTAAAATCAGCAAAAATATTGAGCAACGGAAGTTTTAGTGCTTGCGCCAACTTCGCACTCAATAGCTCAAGCTTATCCTTATGTTTAGCAGCACTAGCCTGACCGATGTCCATGTCCATAAAAGACACATACTCAAATATCGACTGTTTGAAGAACTTCATATCTTCCTCTGAAGAAGCAGAAGGATGACCGGTTGAAGTAGGGCGAGACATCTTGACTTGCTCCCAGGAAGTGAACAAGTCCTGGATGGAACGCACAATGTCATCAGCAGCCTGCAAAGAAAAATGCCAACATTGAGGGCTTTTACTACAATAAATGAAGCGAAAGGTTACCTCATCAGCAATCTTGGGAAGTGGCATATCACCAGTTGGCTCCACCACCTGTGGAGACTTCCCCTTATCTGGGCGAGAAGACTCTGCCACAACGGGCAGACCCATGGGAGCCTCTGCAAAATTCAAGAAGCAACAAATCAGAAACCAATATCACAAGCAAGGGTAAAACATCAAAAAATGTATTACCTTCTGGTTCGATGTTTGGAAGGTCGACGCCCTGGGAAGAAGGTGGCTCTTCCATTGGTTGTGATGAGGGTTCCGATTTCTCTTTAAGCATAGTCCCTTCATTAGCTGATTTGGACGAAGCAGCTTCAGTAGAGGATGATAGGGCAGGAGCTGCCAATACCAAACCTTCAAAGGAGAGGCTGAACTTTTCTAAGAAATTCAAGTAAACCATTAGCACATAGAAAGGTTTCAAGTAAACCATTAGCACATAGAAAGGTATGTTTGTGAGTAAACAGAATTCAATTACCTTTCTCCTAACGATGAGGGGAGCGTCATCGTCATCATCATCATCCTCCAAAGTGGGAGATGCTGAAACTGGCCGTTTGTGGCTCAAGGCACTCTTATCTGCAGTAGCCTTGGCAGGTAGAGAAGTAGATGGACGGATAGATTGTTTAGCACGAGCGGGGGAGGAAGGATTCCTAATGGACACAGGGGTGACCAAAATAGGAGAAGTGGAAGAAGTGTTTGGCTGATCCAGTGAATGGAAAGCACGATTGGCATCAGTTGCAAATAATCTGCGCTTCACTGATGGTCAGAGTTGTTCAAAAAGGGGATGAATGGCACGGCTAGAATTGAAGGGGGCTAATGAAAACTTACTCGTCAAAAGAAGGTTGCGAGCATCTATAGCTTGTGCCTCTGCCCTATTAATGGTGTGAAAGCGGTCTGTTAAATTTTTAGAGTAACAAGGAGGACCAGGCCAAGTTTGGCCAAAACCAAGTTGGCGAGCAAAAAATTGGAGAGCATATATTTCAACCCCAACTTTGGTATTGGTTCCAGTTAAAATGTCATGGAACAACTCCCTCCTAGCCAAAAACTGAACCCAAACGAGCAGAAAGGCGTTCGCACTATCCAGGGTGGATGGAGGTTGCACATAATCTGGAGTCAAATGAGCAGGAAAAGGAAAGAAAGAAGGAATCGAATTTAAGGAATAAAAGAATGAAAAAATGTCCCTACTGAACATATGTACAGAGGTCAGTGGATCAATGGCTAACCCATAGAAGCTAGCAGAACGACTGGAAATGGATGGAGCACCAAGTGGTGGAAAATATGCTCTCAACCATAGTTGAGTGAACCAAAGAGGCCCACTGCCAGTGGGAGATGCACCATTCTTCAATTGAAATTGAAGAGAAGCCATGCCTCTATAAAAGGTAGCTAAAAAGAAGGAACACAAATTCAAAGGCCTACCACACGCCAATTCATGCGCTATGGGTAAGTAACTCATGGAAGGCTTCATACTTGGCACTCAAAGAATATATTTACAAAGCCAAATCTAAAGGAAGGCTACACGCTCAGCATGGGAGGGTTCAGCGCTTGAGTGATTATAAGAGCTTTGCAGGCTTGAGTAGGACTCAGTGAGTTTCTTGTCAAATTTCGGGGGGACACCAGAAATCAAAATACCAGGAAAAATGGTATCGCCCAAAGGTGGAAGATTTACTAGGGCCCCAACATCCCTTAAAGTGATAGACATGGGACCAAGAGGGAAAACAAAGGTATTATATTCAGAAGACCAAAATTTTAAAGCAATAGGAAAAAGCACTGAGTCAAAAATTGGGGGTTGAAGAGCGATTTCTAATAAATCAGAAATCCTAGCACGATCAAAAATTACCTTGGTAGGACCATGGCTCATAAGGTGAGCATGCCATCTACGAAAAATAACATCCCAACTGCGAATACTTTTTTCGCGAATCGGCCTCAGCAACAAAGAGTTCAGGAACGGAGGACCTTGAGTGCAAGGGAACAGCTGGCCCACCGTCACTTGTTCTACGGATTCGACGTTGTTGAATGATGGACCCAGATAGAACTCATTGAGTTCGGCATTGGCTGGTACAAGGAAGTTCGGATTTACATATGATCGAGTAAGGATTTTCTGAAAATCTTCGAAGCTAAAAGAGTCATCAGATTGGGTTTGTGGAGCCGCCATTGGGAACGAAATACAATTTTGTTAAAGTTTGCTTGAGAAACGTAGCAGGGAAGCAAGAAGATGAACAGTAATATTGTGAGAAAGAAGCGCAAAATAATGAGACATGATTTAGTGGTGCGATGAAATGACGTGTCTTTGGAGTTTATAAGGGTTTGCAACGTCTCACCTTTTCAGGCTATGGAAGGAAATAATGATTGAAATTCTTGGGAATTTCAAATGTTGCGGGAAAATACAAAATAAATATGGCAAAGATTAATAATTAGTATTAATTCTGCC
>NC_036253.1:15293356-15342422 GCF_002742605.1 Olea europaea var. sylvestris | reverse complement strand
AGTCTCTCTATTTTTAAAGAGCATATTATATCATTTAGAGAACTAAAATTTTGAATTACTCCAACAAACTCTTTACAATGAACACTTAATTTTATCACTCTTAAAAAATATTTATTACTTTTCTCTATCCATATCTAACACTTAACAAGCTTTTCTTTAGTGTTTTTCTTATTTTCCTACATTAAAAATTGATACACTTCAAACGCATTTAATTATATAGAGTGAGTTCGCTCTTCAAATTTGAATAGCAAAACTCACTCTCTAAATAAAAGTATTAATTTAAAAAATTTCTTAAAACATGATTTTAAAAGTTGGCACTTCAAAATAAATCACATCTCCTGTTTCTCTTGAAGATGCTCTTAAACAGTTGTATTGTGAAGAGCATATTTTGAACATTGTCTATTTGTGGCAAAAGTATTTATGTAATTCACAGTTGCATTGAAGATGCTCAAAAAGGTTCAAGCTATTGAAACCTTAACAAATTAATAATAATTTCAAGTTACTGGACACGTTGGTTCCTCTCTGCTTGCTCATCGCACAGCAACTATCCCATCTTAGGTTAATCACGACGATCTTTGGTGCATTAAACTTAAACTAAACAATTGACGATTGTCTCATATCTCGTCTTTAATCATAATATTATCGAGTCATTCCTACTAGAATTTAACAGATAGAAACAAAGTGTGATTCATTCACACAACCTGGGACGAAAGAGGCAAACTAGAAATGGACGGTATAGTAAGCAAGATTTTCACCTTACCCATCAAGAAACAAATGCATTGCTCACTTTTTATCTTCCCATGGAGGTGACAGAAAAATGTACAGCACTACCAAAAAATCTTTACTGGTAAGAACAGTGAAACTGGAATTTTTATTTCCAATGTATGATACAACATGAAAAATCTCATCAGCCACTTGTAAATTTTTCAAGAATTATATGTATCTGATGCATCAGCTAGGACAACAAATTTCACCATCCATCACCCGTCAGGAAAGGGAGGAAATGTAATCCGGGATGACTAACATAAAATTTCGGAATGAATAAACCTATATGAATAACAGAATACATAATATATGCTGTGATTAATTCCAACCTTAAATTCATCCTTTTGTCATGAATGAATGAAGAGATGCCCTGGCAGTTCCATATCACCAGTCACACCATGATCGCTTAATTTTTTTCAGAGCATAACTAGCACTCTCAGAGAAAAACACCCGAGTACTAGTTGGTCCTTTTATTGTTTGCCACAAATCTACAAGAGTATAAATCCTGTTGGAGCAAACCTTTTACGTGAAACCATCTTCAACCTGACAAATGAATCACGAGTAGAGAATAATCTATTGATTGTTTTGGGAAACATTGAATGCTTTGCTCAAACAAAGTTTCAACTGATAGAGGACAAATCTAGAGATCAAATAAAACCAAGCTAATAAATGAAGACAAAATTGATGTTATTAATCAACCAGATTTTTTCCATAACACATTCTATGATGCAGATAAACTTACCGGTCGTATATCATTTTAATAACGACGATTATCCCCTTACATTTTATCGTTGCTCTCCAGGCCAAGGGTTTGTTTAAAATTTAATTTTTCCTTTTAACTTCATCATATTGCAGATGGAAGAGTTATTACATCAGTGCCCAAGAAATGTACCTCATATGCTCAATATCTGCAGTGCATTTGCATCATGAACTTCAAGTTGTTGGTCTTGTCATAGTAGATGAACCCCGCCCTATAGGAATAACACTGGGGAGGCCCTCTGCCAATTCTTCCTCCTCTGTTGTAGCTGTAGCATAATATTGAGTTCATCAGGGTTTGTTTAAAATTTAATTTTTCCTTTTAACTTCATCATATTGCAGATGGAAGAGTTATTACATCAGTGCCCAAGAAATGTACCTCATATGCTCAATATCTGCAGTGCATTTGCATCATGAACTTCAAGTTGTTGGTCTTGTCATAGTAGATGAACCCCGCCCTATAGGAATAACACTGGGGAGGCCCTCTGCCAATTCTTCCTCCTCTGTTGTAGCTGTAGCATAATATTGAGTTCATCATAACTTGGTAAAAGAAAACACTAACCATTTAAGTTTTTCACAAAAATTGTTTTACAGAATTATGTCTTCACCTATGACTTCTTCTCCAGCCTGAGCCCCAGCAATTCCAATGCACGAGTACAAGGAATTCTCATCTATCTTCAGCTGTTCATAGGCAATATATATGTCTTCAACAGTAGCAGACTCATACAGCAAAGTGAGATCCTTAATGCAAGAAATATCCTGGCAACCAGAAAGATGGTCAGAACTTGAGTCCAAGGAAAAATTACAAAGTGAAAGTGCCAAAGAAACCGCATACTCTTTCAAACTCATAAAGTTCAGGGCCTTCAGGCTCTGCCCGGTGATATATCATATCTTATATTTTTTTGTATTATTTTGTTTCCTTCCCAGATGAATAAGAAGTAAAGATTTCAACTTTACCTTCCTAGGGACAGATGCCGCTTGCAAGTGAGCCATCAATCCAAGCCAATAAGCATTTGACTTGATTTCAGCTTCATGTCGCATCAGCAATGTTCGTTTTGCCTGTCAACAAAAAAAAATGAGCAACTCTGAATCATGTTCATCTCAGAGCATTGATTTAGAAAAGAGTCAGCTCAGTTTCAGCCTTCATATAATTAAACATAGGTAATGGCTATTATCATTTTAGCACTTTTAGAATCCCAAAAGTTCCCATGTAAAAAATAATCCCCATTCATTGAAGATTGTTAAATATGAAGTTTTCAAATCTATGTTGCAATCTCGGTAGCAGGATTTTGTATTCTTTCTCAGAATAAAGGTAGCAAAAGTTGAAGGGAAGCCAGAAAAATGTTATGATGGATTTGTGAGACAACAGTTTCAGATGTTCCAAGGCATATCCAATGGAAACTGCAGGATATACTAATTAGGAATAGTAATGAACTAGTATTAACATAGACCTTAAGAAAGAGGTCAACTTAAAATCACATGACTAAGGTAATTGAAAAGGATCCCAGAATTCGCTATTTAAATTCGAAGTTGGCTGTTAATAGATCAAGATAGGGGAAACAATTCATGTAGCTGATCTCAGAATAGTATGAGCTAAGACTTTTTTGAGTAAAGTAGCTTTTGGTGATAATAGCAATAAAATTTGTTAAAATTAGAGTTTAAAGGCGCTGGGCACATTAGTTATACTTTTGATTGCCAAGAGGAGGCACATACAATTTTGAACCATAGAAGTGCAGTATGGATTTTCATGACAACTTTTTAAAGGATATCAGCTATTCTGACGTTTAATGTCTTTATGTCAGCCAACCAAAACAACCATGATTTTTGTCCATGGGCTCACAGCAGCCCACAACAGTTCCTTATATGCAACCACCAAAAGCTAAAATTTTCCCCTCGTTAATGACATTGTCATTCCCTTAATCCTGCAGGTTTTTCCAATCCTATTTCAGCATTACTACAAACCTAAGCTATTCAAGGATATTAGGAGTCTTCCATATTTCTAACCCAATCACTTAAAAAGAAAGAAACCAAAAGTATAATTTACTAAAGAACGAAATCATTCTGTAAGACAACTAACCCGATCCAACTCTCTGGGGGCAATCCTGTTACTATGCAGACCCCGGAGGACATTCTTGCAAGCATCAACAGCTTTATGTACCTGTATACAAATTAATTAGCTAGAAAGTCATCTATGAGGAGCATAAAATCAGAAGAAATTATATAGATGGAGAAGCACACACCTTTCCAGGAGTGGATGTCACTGAGATTACATACCACCCAAGCTTCAACCGATCAAACAGGTTCAATTCAAAAGATACATCATACGTCAATCCAAGTGAATCTCTGACTGTTGTAAAGAGCCTATACAAAGACCAAGGAAAAAAAATGATAGAAAACATATATTTTTAAATTTAACAAAATCCTTTGTATTGACAATGTTGGACCATGACTGAAAAAAAAATGCATTATCCATCCAAGGATATAGTCTAGATGAAAAGCATGCCAAAGGACCTTTTGGATTGATATTTTCCTATTCTGACAATTGCCCAATTTTACACCAGAAGTTTCCTTTATTAAATACGTTCCTTCCGAATAAGTGGATAAATGTTTAGCATAGTCTGACCTGAAGAGAAGCTCTACAAGAGTGGTAAATAAGATATGGAATGTGGTTAATCCAAGTTTTGCCAATGAATGCAATGCAGACAAAAGCAGTGTGCAATCTCAACTATTGAAGTCATGGATCAAACTCTTCGGGGTACGAGCTCATTTGCAAGTAGAAACAAACAGAAGGAATAGCTTTGGAAAATCCCATGATAATGAAAAACTAACAAAAATAAGAGGAACTACACACAATTAGCAAAAATTAACAGAAATTTCCATTAGTAATTTGAAACCCCATTCTCAGTAAAACTCAGCTTCATATGTTCATGAGTTTTATCAAATGATTTTCTCCCTACTATAGTGGTCCTTATCAATTATTTTCCATTAAATTTCCAGATCACAAAGCAAGTTCAGGAAGGGAGCCCACTTTTTTCATCATAAGCTACTCTTAATACAAACAAATGTATTTGTTAAGAATCATTTTACAAGAAACTGATATAGAAGTATGATAATGTCAATAAATAAGCAAAACCGAAGTCCTCTAAGCACTTAGAGAAGGCATGTGTCAAAAAAATTCAATTGGATGAGTGTACGTATGCGATTTTTAAGTTATATAAGTTACGTTTACTTCACTTGTCAAGAAGTTTTAATGCTCTGTAAGGCTGTTCAAAGAAGGCACCATAAAAGTGATTCATATACAAGATACCAGAGATATGAGATCATAACTATTATATCCTATTCATACTAACTCCGAAATGCACATTGTCATGAGATAGGACATATAAGATAAATCTCTAATATGCAATCTAATGTCAGCCTCCATATAAATTACCTAGAGTTTATGATCTCTGCCAACAGTCCCAATGTGATAGCAAAAAACAATGGGTGAGCGCATAACTTCCCTTGAAGTTTCATATCAGCATTCTCCAACTCTTCAGGCTGCGTCCCAAATTTTAGATGCTCATCTGGATAACAATTCAAACACTCATTTTCTGGCATAAATTGAACCCTAGGAAAATTTATTTCAGAATGACAGTATAGAATTTCAGTTTTATTTTCATGAATCAGCAGATATGAAAACAGATTTTTTCTTTAAAATATATGGCTTAAGTGTCATTATACAGTGGATATTAATGCAAGCATATATCAAGGAACTGAATTTGAGTGCAGGAAAAAATCACTTAACTCAAGCTACATTTAGGAAATTATTTTCATGAAGTCGTCTCAGTTATTTTTGTCAATTCAGAACAGGATTATAGCAGTGCACAGGATTACATTTAGGGGGTGTTTGAGCCCCATTATTTTTGAAGAATGTATTTTGGAATAGTAAATTAATGGAGAATGTGTGATTAAAAAAGAAGGAAATTTTTTTATTTGCATCAAAAAATCACTTAACTCAAGCTACATTTAGGAAATTATTTTCATGAAGTCGTCTCAGTTATTTTTGTCAATTCAGAACAGGATTGAAGCAGTGCACAGGATTACATTTAGGGGGTGTTTGAGCCCCATTATTTTTGAAGAATGTATTTTGGAATAGTAAATTAATGGAGAATGTGTGATTAAAAAAGAAGGAAATTTTTTTTATTTGCATATAATATTATTTTAATGAAGAATGTATGGTTGAAAAGAACAGAGAAAATATATTTTAGGAAAAATGGGAATCAAACACCCCCTTACTTTTGTAATCATTTGCGACATTCATAGAAGGGCATAACACATCACCGTGTTCAATTACTAATAAGCTGGTTTCCCCTCAGCTAATGTACAACACTTTAGAATATTTTTCGGGGAGAAGTTGTGATGTAAACTATTGGAATGGATTCATGTTTATGTCCATCCAGGACTTGCACATGAAGAGACTAGTTTGAAGCAGGATCTAATTTGAGAATGTTAAAAACCTTCACCAAATAACTTAGCCAAATGCATTTCATCAATGAAAAGAGGACCCCAAGTCGGAAAGTATAGCTTAAGCTTTTATTAAGGACTTCATTTATTCATATTTTATATTCAACATGCTCCCTCGTGTTTAGGCTGGATCTTTTCCGTTTCAAAGACCTAAGTTCAGCTAGAGTTTAATTTCAGCCAAGCACAAACTAGAGCTATAGAAGGGTTGGTTTTAAATTAGGTTTGAAATTGTATTAGATGTGATTATATCGTTATATTGACTAATAAATTCAAAATTATATACTGACTAAAACTCGAACTGTGAGGGTGTCAAAGGGAATTTAAAGTCCATGGAACTCAGATAATAGATCAAATCACTGTACTTGCAATATAAAAATTGATGGGTTACTTTAAAAACAATAATGACTGAGATTATAGCTTTTTAGTTTAGCAGGTGGAACTTGTATTGATTAAAGTTGATATGATGTTGCCTTAATAAGAATCTACAAGCTTAGACTATCTTTGATTCAATTTGAAGCTCATATTAGCTTTCAAGTGGTGTCTGAGCTTTCAAGTTCTCAGAGAAAAAAAATCATGATGATTGAAGCAAAGTGTGAGCAGAACAAAGTTTGGTTCCCTTTGCTTGATTTCATTCTCACAAAGTCTATTAATAACATGAACATGGGCCTAAAATCTGTGAGGGTATAAGAGAAGTTAAGCTTTCACGGTCTCCCAACTTAGCTCAATATTCTTGCTTCAGTTATCTCCATGCTATACATATACAAAAGGGGTATATGATACGTCTCAAACTATACTACAGTTACCATATGTAGCAATATTGCTGAATGACTTGAGAAGGTCCTTTCCCTCGAAAGTAAATCCCCAACGATTTGGTGCAGGGCCTGCAATGTATGCACAGGCTCGTTCATCTGTATCTTTCAAGAATACCTGTCAAGCAGCTAATAAATAAAACTCCATACGGCATATCATAATTCAGAGAATGTTGGTGTTTAGGAAACAGTTATGGCACAAAAGGAATAAGGTAACCAGACTATACTCGAGAGCAAAACGTCCAACTCATACAAAAGAAAACCAAACTCAAAACATTCGAAGGTGACATTCTCACTTGTTGATGCTGCATATCAGTAGTATATGGTCGGAATACAATTGGGCTGTATTTTTGTGCCTGCTCAGAACCTCTTGTTGCTCTGACTGTACCCAAATACTCCATTATGCAAGACTCTATATCCTCCACTGAGAAGTCTCCTACAATACTCACCTGATGAATGAACAAAGAGTGGCAATACTTAAACCAGAAAAATTTTCACTCTCATAGGCTGATGATTTACAAATAAGCCAATATTTTGTTCCAAAAAAAAAAAAAAAAAGTAACGGAAAAGATCAACGATTCAAACCTCCATGTTATCAGTGATGAACTGATTCATTACTGCATCTTTTACACGTTCTAGTGTTAATTGTTGTAATGAACTCGGTGTGGGCTCAACGAAACGTTCATCTCCATCTAGCATAGCCATCATGAGCTTGTGGGCAGTAGAGCGTTCTAAGCTTTTCGGAATAGATCGGTAATACGACAAGTATAACTGCCTAGCTCTATCGAATGCATCATCCAGCCAAACACTATGCTGTACAGAAGTGGCATTTGTAAAATTTCCAGAAAAAGATGTCGGATGTACATCTATAACTACTACTGTTAAAAGGAAAAATAATCTAGACTGTCAGTCATAAAGTATGCCTTTTGAACTTCTTGTGTCATTTCAGAGAACAAGGTGTCCTCAGTTGCATAGGTTACAGAACTGTCTACAACCACATGCACCAGCAGTAAAAATGGTATCATTATCCCAGAAGGAAGACAGCAAAGTGCCCTATCTCATCCACATTTATAAAGTTCAAAAAGTTAGGTCCCCATCCTCCCTAGTTATTGATCCAGAGAAACAAACATAACATGTTTCTATGTGAAGTATTACAGGCTATATTCATGTCCTTATAAATGTAACCAACCACTCTCAGTCCAGTTAACCAACTATTACCTCAACAGACACCAACTCAACTGATTCCATAACTCAAACTATACCAAGAAAAAAGGAGGATGGTGGAGGAGGAAGGCAGGCAGATAGGCAAAACAGATGCATAACTTGTCAATTGACACAAGGGACTAACCAGGTCATTAGTTATAGATAGGGATGTCAACGAACCGAGCCAAGCCGGCTCCCGAGCCGAAATTCTAGGCTCGGGCTCGGCTCGGGTA
Organism: Olea europaea var. sylvestris; assembly: GCF_002742605.1. Lineage (NCBI taxonomy): Eukaryota > Viridiplantae > Streptophyta > Magnoliopsida > Lamiales > Oleaceae > Olea > Olea europaea. Next base: position 15,334,150 of record NC_036253.1, on the reverse strand, counting down.
AAATATCCGAGCTTTTTTCCGGGCCCGAGAAAAAAAATTAGGACCTTTCCGAGCTGAGCTGGGCTCGCTCAGGTTTTGTTTGGTTTTGGATTTTTTTTTTTTAATTACATGGCAGCAACCTGCTGCCCTATTTCTGGCAGCAACACGTTGCCTTTTATTATTTATTTTTTTTAATTTTTTTTTTTTTAAATATATGCTCCGAGCCGGCGAGCCACGCAGGCCGGCTCGAGCTTTCCCCGATACCTAAAAATGGGGCTCGGTTCCGTTCTTCCGAGCCTCGAGCCGAGCGGGCTCGAGCTTTTTTCAAGCAGAACCACGGGTGGCCCGAGCCAGCGAACCCAATTGCCATTCCTAGTTATAGAGTAACACGTAAGCATTTACACGAGAGAAATGACAGTGGAATTACCTCAAGTACCATATGAAGTAACTGGAAAGCTGCACACATCCCATTATCTCTCAAAGTAAAACGAAACTCCATACATATAAACTCCTCAGTTGACTCCAGGGAGCAATTTATCAAGTGATTCACACAGAAGAGTTCTACCTGGAGCCATACATTAAGAATTAAAACACTTCCTAGCACCGTGGACACAAGGAGATAATATATTGTGCAATGTGGTATAGAAATAGATTTGTAGTAGTATTAACAGATCTTTGACTTCTATCCACGTTGGACAAAATGGAAATACACAATAGCATTAAACAATTGAATAGAGGTAGAATGGCACCAAGATATTGGGTATTATGCAGGCTTTAAATATTCACACACACAATCTACTCTAAACATCAATTAAGGAATATCTCCTCTTAAACAGTTAAAGCTCTTGTTGTATGGCAAAGATGTTAACCAGCAATAAAAGAAAATAAACATTATACTAGAAAAGAATCAAACTGCACAAACTTGAAGATAATGTTATGAGCATTTTTTCTTACTTTCAATCCAAACAGAACAGTTACGAATAAAAATGCAGATTAAGCAATAAAACCATATTATGTAGATCTGGATTATTATGCTGTATCAAAGCAATTTTTTTTTTTTTTTTTTTTTTTTTGGATCAAACGCTTAATTTCAGATACAATGGAATCTTAAGAGAGGTGATGCAAAAGCTCTACATGCTTGAAAAATTACAACATAATAGAATTTAAAATGCATCCCTTCTCAACCCTATTCTTCTGCAACATATATAAACATCTAGCAAGGTAAGAAAACATCAAATAGCTACAGAAGCAAATTATTCAAAATCATCAAACAGAAAAATCTAGAAAAATGATTTTGTCAATTATCACCTGTTCACGCGTGAAATTGCCAACTCGACCTCCCTCACTAAGAGTTCGAACACCCACAATAACAGCTCCCTTAGTCTCTGAACTTTCAGCTGCTCGTCCACCACCAACTATGAGGCGCATGACACCGCTATTGGCTTCACTCTTGGATATCTATTGATACAATAACACTATGTATCAACATGCAAATATGTACCAAGAAAATTATGAAAATATCATCAAACATCAAAAGAAATAAACAGAATCCATATGTTTATTCAACAATCAAGCAAAGGAGTATGAAAGCAGCACAAAGAGCATAGCAATACCATAGATGATACTATTTTTAACTTGTGAATATAGCAAGACTAATGGAGAAATCAAGATATACATATGAGGTAAGAAATAAAGACTGACTACACACATTTAACTCTCATTTCAAAATTACCATAAGATTTGTAAGGTACTTAGTTGTAGCATCACAATACATCTTGATTTTTGTACTTGATTGGCGTAAAATGGAGTACTTCACCATGCTTTTGGTGTAGTTATAAAAGTTTCTGCAAATACAATCCCTTTTTTTTTACCAAAATTCAATTAATTGTGTACTACTTGTAATCTCCAAAAGTAAATTTCATGATTTGGATTGACATAAACAGCAGGAGTTGAAAAGCTGAATAATATGTGTGCCGTTTAACTCTGAGCCTGCATATGATGCCAAATTGCCAATCATAGGTAGGACTCAGCTTCAAGCATTCAATATGTAGGAAGTACAAAAGTCAAATAGGATACTTTAGAAACAAGAGCTGAAAAGGGAACATTTAATCTAAAATATCACCAAAAAGAAAAATGATATTCAGTTTTCGACCGAAGGCACAAAAATTAGAAAAGAAATTTATTTGTATGTCAAATATTTGAGTAAGTACAAATATAAAAATGACTAACCCTGTAATTTACAGGAATTCCATTAGAAAGGCGTCGTTGAGTGATTCCTGTATCCTCCTCATATATTTTTGTCGCGTTTGTTTCTTGGTCTACGGGAACAAAGGATGGGCTTCGCTGCAATTTTAATTCCTGAAGCTGCTCTGAGGAAATTAATTCTTTAGGCACCTCAAGCTGTAGAATTGAAAAACAAATACTAGTCAATAATATCATCTTGATAATGAAGCAAGGTGGATAAAAAACCTTGTCCATTTCTTTATATTTTATGCTTTTTGTAAAAGAGAACAGATGGGAAGAGGACAATGGCACAAACAAATCTCGTAACAAATTTTAATATTTATCAATATATGTTTCTAGTCAAATGGAGTCTTTTTAATTTTCATCCATAAATCTTTCTAAAACCTGGAGGATGAGCCCCAGGCCTAAATACAACCCACACCATAACAGAGGATCTGTAAATATAAAGGTTCGTAAAAGATAAAAACCTCAGGCTCTGCCTCTATGGTTTCATTCAAACCAGTTTCAATTGCAGCTAATATCTCTTCCGGTGTTATCTTGAATTCGGTTTCACCAATTCCATCAACATGCACTTTCTTTGGAACACAAGCAACAATTGCTGCTGGGAGCGGTGCATATGATTTTCCATAATCAGAGACGAACTCCAACACCTTCGCACCAATAGAATTGACCTGACATGTACATATAAAAAATGATCAACTGAGTCTCTCAAAATTAACCAACACGTTTTCATGATCTTGGCAGAAATGGTTTAACACACTTCCAAATTTCCAATAAGTCTCAAAGTGCATCTAGTTCATGCATATCTGACAAATCCTTTGTGAGTAAAAAGTCAATAAGATGCATCTTTGTTGGTCCAACACAATAAAGGAAAAAATAGTAAAGAGCCACCATTCAGAGAGGAAAGAATTAAGTATTACCTCCTCGAGGGTAACCGTGCCAGCAACAGCAACCAAACTCTCATGTCCTTGTCTTTGATCCATCACAGTGTGACCAAGTGCTTCGCTCTCCATAATGAAATCTAAATTATCCACTGATGATACGTTATCAATCATAGCAGCCAGCTGTTCACTATCTTTTAGTAGTGCATCCAAATAACGGGCCAATTCGCCTTTTGTAACACCAAATTCTTTAAGCCTTCTAACCTGGAAGGCACAAAATTCACATATTTTAACGGCATAACACATGGGAACAACCTTAACTGTGTCATTAGAAATTTCTAGACAAGAAAAGCATTATAAAATACTAATATTTACCATCACCAATCACATTAATGCTATGATTTCCCGAACATTAGATTCTACTGAGTAAGAGGGTGAAGGAGGGTAGACGTCTGTGCATGTAGATAATGAATGAAATTAAGATATGAAATGACAAACCTCCTGCACGGAAACTTTAATTGCATTTCGCCAATTTTGAGGTTCAGCAGTCACTGTGAGAGTGGTAACTGTGCAACCTTCTCTTCCAGAGTCACTATGGTCCAATTCAACTGAAGTAAATGGTGGATTTGAACTCTGTAAAACCCTTCAAATTAGAAAAGGAAGAAGGTAGCTCTAATGCAAAACTAATGTTACATATTAAAAGCACCTATTTATCGGGCAAACAATGCAGGAGCAAAAGTTAAAATTTTCGAATCCTTCTCCTCAAGTATTCTTATTATTAACTTGAAATTCGATTAGTTATTAAAAAAAAGTTTTTCATTAGTCTTGATTTAGTCCCCTGGTGGGTTTCCTGCTAGAAATAGATTCACTTTTTCCTAGTGATTTAAGTTTTCCTAGTTAAAGTAGGCTTTGGAGTCCTTAAAAGGCCTGATTATTACAACAAACATAACAACTAAACAGTTCAGTTTCTCAAAAAATTCTGTTTTCGTTGAGTTTTAAGCCTTAAGCACTAAATCTCTAGTGATTACTTCGATCACAGCAAATAATCCTATTTTCTTTCAATCCCTTTCATTATTTAGCGGGTAGAGCTTCTTCCCTATCAACAAATAACAAAAAATATTAGGAGATAAAATAAATAAGTGATGTTAATTACATGTTATTTATCCACAATTTTAAATATTAAGACCCAAATAATTCATAAAAGTGCCTACAACTAACTACAAGTATTCTTTGAAATCAAAAGTACAAGTGATCTTTATGAGCATGCTTTGTGTACTTGTCTAACCATTGCGCAGGTAAAGCTCTGTCCTCTACTTGCCCCCCTTCTAAACACTATCCCTGGGTACTGTTTTCCAAAACCCAAACTGTCTCCCAAAAAATAACTAAACATCCTTTCCTCAACAACTCATCCCTGACTCATCATATAATTCATTGGCTACATACTCCACATCAAAACCCACCATTATAATTCATCACGGAAGGCTTCATGAAAGAAATTCTAAAGCTGTCCTCAATCAATCTATCAGAGCTTAAAGATCCTACCCGTTGTTCCTACATGCATATTGGAAGACAATGGAAATTGCAATATTCAGCACAAATTTAAAGTTGGGGAGAGAATTTCTTTACTAATTTACTCACTTTCTCTAACGAATTGCAAGAAGTCAAGCGAATTTCAAACCCATGAAATGTCATTATTCATCACACTAACTATTGAAAAATATAGCCCACTTATGTAACTCATTTCCACGGATACATCAAAAACACCTCCACGTAACTAGAGAAGGCTTTTTATGATAGATTTTCTGGAGCTGTATAACACCGGAATTAAAAGGAAAAGGAAATCAATGCACCTTGTATCTTGTGTTAATACGAAAATGCAAAGCAGAAAGAAATATCCTCTTCATCAGCACATTTCGCAAATCACCATATGTGCGGACCTTGTTGACAGGGATCTGATACAAAATAGCATAGAACTTGTAAAAAATAATAATGATAAAAGTCCAGAATACAAGAACATAGAAAAAAGAATAGGTACAACATCCTGTGGAATATAGCCCCACTATCAACAAACAAAATAATATCATCTCTAGCTATTACTACTACAACAGCAAAATATTTTATCATAAACACAAGTTCAATCAAACAGAGTGAGAAATCATAGAGCCTTAAGTGTATCAGGGGATGTTGTAGTTTTGGTAGGCAAGCGATGACCTAAAGCTGTTAAATCAAATAAATATATCAAATGACCTCATCTTGAATATGTTTGATAAGCTTATCCATGAGTGAAACAAAAATATGAAGATTTGGTGTCCAACCTTGAATTCTAGCCCCCGTTTGATTCCCATTCTTATAAGAATGAGAATGAAAAATATAACTGGTGCGGGACTCACACAAGAGAGAAGAAGTCAAATATGGTGGCTTGATGTGATGGATAACGATCATATTTTTTATTTTTGTGGCCAAAGAATGGGAAACAAATGGGGCCCAAATAGGAAATTACCCAGCGCAACCCCTCTTCCGACTCAAAAAGAAAGAATTTTTTCTGAAGATAAATAAAATATGTAAATTCAACAAATAAAAGAAGTCCTACAGAGGACACAAAAAGGCAGAAATTACTTGCATAGGCACCGCATGATAACTGAGCCAATAATAGTTAGCAAATTTCTTCACCTTGCAAAACATATTAATAGAGAAATTCTGGAGCAATTCATGCTGAAATATTTGAGGAGGCTTTGCATTGATATTGCTTCCAGGAAGAGACCAATTATGCTCAACAGGAGGACGAATGGCATGTCTTTCCTTCCTAAAGTTTTTCAATTGCTCCGCGGGAACAGATGACCTTTCATGAGGTAAACCACCAGTCAACCCAACTCCCAGCTTAGGAGCAAGAAAATTAGCCATTGCACCAAAAGCACTTGAAGTAGAAGCTGCAGCCATATCACTTTCGGCAACAGTCTGTCCAAAAACAGCCTGCAAAAGACTTGCACGTAACTACCATTTCAAATGGCTGAATATTCATGTTGATTAGGGTACAAAGCTTGAACTGATGATTCTAACTAACATAATCTTCTAAAGATCAATTACAAACCACAAATCACATACTTCAATTTGGTTAACCGTCTTTGAAATGTTGTCAATGTCCCCCACAATGTACAAGGTGGCATTTGCTGGAAAGTACCAACGCTCGTGGAATCTTCGGATTTTATCTGCATCCCATTTTTTAATCTGCTCTTCCAATCCAATAGGGAATCTTTTGCTCAACTTGTTTTCAGAATGCAAGTGTTGTAACAACTATGATCAACAAAGGAAAAGAAGAAATTGGTAAATAATGAAAAACAAAAATAGTAGTCCCACCATTCATAAAGATAGGCTTGCATTTCTTTTTCGTCTGTCTCAAATTATAGGTCACTTTCCTTGTTGAGAGTACAATTAATTTCTCAATTTTTCGAATATGGCCCTATTTAATGTGCCTTGTTATCAACAAGGCGTATTAGGAAAAATGTAAATGAAAATTTATATTTCCAACTATATCAATACATTTTCTTAATCTGCATGAAAATGGAAGCAAACCTATATTTATGGAAAGGAGGGAGTAACAAACTAGGACCACCCTATGACCACCAATTGTTGTGTTACCTGGCAATCAACACGATACTCTATGGTATTCATCATCTGTAGTTCTGACAAAATTGCACGTCTTTCTTTTTCAACTCGAGAAGCTAGAAATTTCGGGTGGAAAGCAATCTATGTGCGATAAAAATTACAATTTATCAGTCAATAAAATTCATATGGCAAGAAGAGTAAACAGTGTATAGCTAAAAAAGTATAAAGATGTTTATAGCTCTAACAATATAAACAAAAGATACAAATCAATAGAAAAAGGAAAGGACTTATTATACCTCATTCAAAGCATCCAGAACAACTGGCAGTAAATCACCATCAGAGTCCTGGAGATCAAAGACTATAGAGTAAGACCATTGAAAATATATTGATGGGCAAATACGGCAAAATAATCATAAAGTAGAGACAGAAAACTAATGGTAAAGAAACTGATATTGTCGTGGCTCATTAGCGGGTTTTGTTTAAAAAAAAAAAAAAAAAAAAAAAAAAAAAAAAAAAATGACAAACGGTGGCGGGTTTGTTTTGAGTTTCAAACGTTTCTACTATACAAATATACAGAAATACTTCATGCATGAGATGAATCATATTCATGCTATTTACATCTTGGGGATAAGGAAGAAATGTTTTCCTTCACTTCGACTGTCCTAATTTTTATGCACCTTAGTTGCTTATCACTTCATCTAAAATTGTGATTCCGTTCTAACTTCTATTATCTCAGGAGGCTAAAATTTAGAAAAAAAAATTAAAATATATATATATATATATAACCAGAATTGAAAAGGGGAAAAAACTAATGAAATGGGAGCAGAAGAAAATAAGTGCAATAAACCTTTGTACTGGTTGGTGAATGAATATGAAACACAGTATGATGGAAATCTGTATAAGCATTTGATCGTGCACCAGTTCCAAGAAGTTTCTCACGTTTCTTACTCCCAAGGAATGCTACATGTTCAATCATATGGGCTATTCCTTGCTCATCATCGTCCTCATCAATTGATCCCACATGCACTTCCATGTGAGCTTCACACCTATATGTCACAAGGCATACCAATATGCGCAAGAGTAAGACAATGAGAGAAGTCGGAGCCATCAAATTTCTTTTGATTGTACTATAAAAGAATGTCTCGCTAAAGCGACAAAACTGGGAAAGATGAGATACACTAACAAATTTATGTTGTTCTTCCCGGCAAGGATAAGAGAGGAACAATAGAAAGCAAGAAATGAAAAATGCTGTATATCTTTTCTACGTGGCACAGCAAATCAAATTTCAACCCTCGTGCACCTTGTTTTGATAAAAGGATGATACACATAAAGAACTAGATTTTATTTTCCTACCACAAGGTAGGGAAGAATGAAAGAGATTATTAGAAAATTAAAAATAGATATAAGGATTTGCATAGTTGTAAGTTATCGATCTATTTTTCAATTTCAATAAACCATGTCTTTCACGTATCATTATAATCTAACAGTTGCATTGATAGTAATCGACAGAGCATCATGTGACTTTTAATTACTGCGAAACAATACTACCTATTTGGAGGGACTTTGTTAGGCAAAATGATGTAGCGAAGACCATTTTTTAATTGCCCTTTGTGAAGTTTTGGGTGAGATGGAAGCTCGTAGCTCAAAAACTGCTTAAATTCTGTTCTTTCTACTTCTGGATCTAAAAAATCCAAACCCTGTTTTTCCACAACACCATCAGGCCAGGTTGTACTTGCTGCATGTGGCTCTTCAGGGCCCACAGTAGCCATTGGAACGTGAACTTGTTGGACCTGTAAATCAACATGATATAATGAAAAGAGTGGGTGTCAACGTGGAAGTATTTGTTAAGAAAAAAACTGGACTTGTTGAAGTCACTAAACAGACAAAATTGCCAAATACTTGCTATTTTGATGTCCGCTAAAAGAATGAAAGTAACTAAAAAACAAATACCCAAATATCTCATTTGACAAATAGTTTTGTAACAAGTAGTACAATTGCAACTTACAAGATACAAAAAGAGTTGTAAATGTGTCAAATTATAAAAGTCGTAATAAGACAGCTTCGAAAGGGTAAACAAATGCTAGTGAGCTGGGGAGAATGTAAATCATTTGATATGTATTTTAGTGTAGAAACATATGAAGAAATACTCAGGAAAAAAAAAAGAAACTAGCAGGAAAAGGCCGGGAGAAAACAACTCTAGTGACAGAAATAAGATCGATTATAATACAAAATCAAGCAGTAAAAAATTACCATCCATCCTCCTCCTTATCAATCTAACAAATAAGAAAACCAAGTTGTGATGCAAATAGTGAAAAGCTTTTTATCATACATTTACGAACATGTAAGTAATCACAGAGGGTCCAGCAACACTAGTTATGGCTTACTTTAGCATTGTCAAGTTTTTTTCTTGATAGATGGAAAGTCGACTTTTCAAGGAAGACCCCAGTGTTCAATCTGCTAAAACAGGCCTGCTTTCTTTTATGAGAGCTGAAGCAAGAGACATGCCTACAGCTATCCAACGAACGCGCTTGAGGTAAGAATTCGTTAAGTTCCGAAGATCTTCTCCATGTATTCTGCAATAAAGGATGGAAGTGAGTAATATGTAAACATGGTGATGTGAAAAGGATGTCATGCAAATCAGAAAAACAAAGTTTTATGTGGAAAAAGAAAAGGGCTGTATTCGACAAAGACTAGACGAAAGGGATCTTTTTGTTTTTATGAGGAACTTATTTTTTTTCTTCCTTTACATATAGATTCATGTAAATACGCAAGCAATTTATTTTCTGAGCCGCAAAATTTTGAAACATGCCATTTCCTTGTATAAATAGAACAAAGTGTTAACCTCTACTAAACAATGGATTGTTTTTACTTTCCCGATTAAGCGATCCGGTGTAATTGATATGGATTTTGGTCGTTAGTGTCAAGGGTATGAATTAAAAATTATATGAAATATCTACTTTCATCAGTCAACATAAATACTTTGGACCAATTCAAATCACCGCTATTCAATATGGACAGATGGAGTACAACTGTGAAATGTTCTTCCGCTAAAGTTCCCTATCAAAGAAACTACTGGCCTTTATTCCAGTTTTAACAATAACATGATATTAACAGGTTAAGACTATGAGCGAGGGGATATGAGCAGTTCAAGCTTCAAGTAGTATTGTTGTGCAGTCTATTTTCAAGTTTACTCATGCAATAATTTGCAACCATTTAGGAGCCTTACCATACATATTGAAAAGCCTGGAAGCTATTTTTGCTTATATGGAATGCAAAGCTTGGAAAAGCAGTCCAAAAAGATTTTAGGTTGGAACTGATTTTACTTCAGAGTTCCATTTCCATGGAACTAAACATGGATAAACGTACTTATCAAAATATTGTATTTGTTTCATCTAGAAGGCAATAATTGAAATGGAAATTCTATCAATACTATATTTTCACAGCACCGCAAAAAAACAAAAATCAATTTTTTTTCCTTTATACAGCTAACAATTAATCAAATTATTGAACAAAATAATCCATTATCCAGACAGCTAAAGCCTCATTATTCTAGTATGCAAAAATGCAAGAGTTCAGTCTATATCCAAATACCAAAACAATTTACAGCCCTCAATCCCACGTTGTATGTAATTTAAAATCCACTAAAAAGAGGCCAAACCGTGGTAATAGTAATACATACCTGGGGATTGATAAGATAAGGACGGCTGCAGCGGCGTCTATGAGGACGCAGAGTTACACTAGATTTCTTACATTGATGAGCAATCACTGGAGAATAACGAGAATTTTTGTCATTATAATAGTAATTACTGGCATGAATCGGAGACAAAAGGAGCTTTGTGTTGAATATAACTGACGTGGTTTGCATAATTCGTAATATAGGTAAACTAATCTTCCCAAATTGATTAGGGTTTATGATAAGGGGACGAATAATTTGGAAAGAAGGAAGGAGGCTAAAGGAATGTAAAATTGGGGCTTGTGTTATATCAGTAAGTTGAAATGAGAAGGTTGTGGTGTGGGCGGAGTGGCCGGCGTTAGTGGTGGCAGTTTAGCCAACTCGGCACGGCACAGATTTTTTTGGTCCTTGTAACCTGATACGCTAATTATTTTTAAGGAACAAAAAATTTGTCTTGCTTTAGGGCGTGTTTGGCTATTTTAAAATGAAGCAATCACACAAGGTGTGAAGAGTATGTTAATTTTTTCTTTCTAAATGATTACTTATGTTAAAGAGTAATTTTTTTCCAACCTTAACAATTCAAAAGAAATATTTATTTTAATCTTAACTAACATATAGGAAATTTTCCAAATCATGGCCAAACATGCATGTTCTGTTTTTTGACTTTTTCCTCTTTTTTTTTTCTTTTTTTTTTTTTTTTTAATTCTCCCCTTTTTAAATTAAGAATCGTTAACTATTAGATATAATGCGATTAATAACAAGCCATAAAAATTTTCCAAAATTGTTTTGGGGTCATGTATTGATTGCAGTGTGCAACACAATAAATCATGTCCCATCTAAATTGGTTAACAGAACTCCATACGAGTTATGGAAAGGCAAAAGTCCCAATTTATCTTATATGAAAGTTTGGGGCCATGACGCTTATTTGAAACGCCTTGAATCAGATAAGTTTGACACTAAATCTGATAAATACGTATTTGTGAGGATATTCAAAGGAGACATTTGAATATAAATTCTATTATCATGAAGAAAGTCTTCGTCTCACGACATATCGTCTTCGTAGAGAAAATGTTTACCCTAGGGGAGGACAGTGGGAGTAAAATAGAACTTGAAAGAGTTCAAGAGTCCACAGATATAGTTAACCAAGTAGATAAATCTGGGTTTGATCCCATATCAGATATGGGACATACTCATGATCAGGAAGTAAAGACTCCCGAGGACATGTCAGCTCTATGTGAATCTAGTAGGATCATTCGACTTTCAAGAAGGTGCGAATTCATGATTACTAATCAGGTATTACTGATTGAGGATAATGAACATGCTAGTTACACCAAAATAAAGTCAAGTATTGACTTAAAAGAGACAGCAAGAGGCCATAAAACTCGAGACGAACTCGATGTAAGTGAACAAGGTTTGGACCTTGGTCAAGCCTCCTGATGGAATAAAATCCATAAGTTTTTGTAAATAGTTTACAAAGAAAAGGTCGATATGGATGGGAATATCCATAGATACAAAGCAAGGCTAGAAGCAAAGGTTAAGTGTTGACCTTGGTGAAACCTTTCTCCTGTAGCCTTGCTTAAGTCCATTCGGGTTTTACTTGCAACAGTTACATACTGTGACTATATGTTAAGAGAAGTCTCTTGGAGCTGAAGTCTTAAATTTGATGAAAAAGTCAAAGTGTTTGATTTTATCAAATTTGAAGATGAATTGTGTGTTTACAAGAAGATAGTGGGAGCATTGTCGTATTGCTAACATTATAGAAAACAACATCCCTATGTTTTAATCATTGAAATAATGGTTGTTAAATGATTTATTCTCAAACGATATTAGAGAAGCAACTTGATCTATAGAAATAGGTCTAGAAGGTTGCTTAACTCGTCCCAATCTATATAAATTATTGAGAAGATTTTATATGGAGAAATTGGTTTACTCTTAAACGGTATGTCGGAAAGGTTCCGAACGTGAAGCAACTGTTGATTCAATAGTAGAAATCTAATACATGATTATTTCAGAAGTAGCAAAGAGTTGAAATCTAGATCATGATGTTCATAAATGAACTTGGAGTAGTTCCTGTTATTGTTGATCACATGCCATTATATTGTGATAACAATAGATTCATTGCAAAAACAAAGGAACTAAGGTCTCATCAATGATCCAAACATATATTAAGATGGTATAATCTCATCAGAGAGACAATGTGTAGAAATGACGTAAAGAGAAGAACAAATTTCTACATTTAACAATATTGCAGATCCACTGACAAAGAGAAATTCCACATGGATAACTATCTGAGTGTCAATGGTTAATCTCTAAACGTTCGGTAGTGGAATTGGTCATTTGACTTGAGGTCGTCATGGTACCTTATATGAGGACAGTCATACTTTGGCGGTGTTGGATGTTGTTCTGCAGAGGGCCGCTAATACGACATCGTTCGGGTACGACAAGAATCGTATGAAGGTTGTGATTGATCAATAAAGGATTCCTTACTCTTAGATAGTAAGAAATTATGATCTGCGTTTCATTCAATTAAGTCGATGATGAAATCCTTGGCCAAGGTGTACTTATAAGTCGAAAATGAGTTTTCGACTTATATTGACTTAATAGTGGAGTGAAAGATATGATCGATAATCGAGATTGACACACTTTCATATCTCGTCATTGATCGGATCATATTGACGAAGGGATTATAGTTTCACGGTAAACGAACGAGTTTGGTTTTGTCATACCACATGACATTTCCCGTCACATGTATTACCCTAACACATTGCTAGATGTCAATCTGGGACAGCGAGTGTGAATTGACGATAAATTAAAAGGGTGTTTTAATTTATCAATTTTGATCAGATCAAAATAATATTTCATGTCGTTAGGCATCGTGATCGGAAACCCGATGGGTCGCACACAAAAGAGAATTGGAAGATTGCAGTTTGTCAATTAATTAATTTAACAATCGATGGATGAATTAATTAATTGTGTTGGTTATTTATAGGCCCAAATTAATTAAATGGATTAATTAAATATTGAATCGGACCGGGCCAGTCCCATTTTGCCTGGTCCGGCTTATATGAATATATGGCTAGAGTTTTCAATTCATATGTTTTTTTTCTCATAATCATTCTTGCTAGCACACGAGGAGAAAATCATGGTAACTACAATCTTATTCTCTGTGTGGATCACCGTTGGAGGTTGGACAATTGGACAACTGTGGGTGGTGAATCAAGGTTGATGGAACGAAAAGAAAAGCAAAAGGATTGCAGAATTTTTCAAAGGTACAATCCTTATCACGATTTCTATCTAAACACAAAGGGATTCTCAATGGGAATCGAAATAATTTTAATTTTTCGTTGTACATGTATAAGTAGATTCCCAACAATAACTTCATTAAAATCATCTCCATTCGCGTAATTGGCATCAGTAGTAGTGCTGAGGTTCCTACCAAAAGGAAGGGGCTTCATGGATTCCACGCAACAACAGGATCTTGCATTAAATATCTTCAACAAATTTCTGAGAGAGTTCAAGGCGACAAGTGTTGCTCTTTTGCTGTACATCCCTGAGCAGACAATATTAACATTTTTATCTTCAATTAAACTACCATCCATGTAACTTTAAACAAATAAGAAAAATTCAAAAAGGGGGTAGAAAATCAACAACTAAATCCCTAAATCCAAAACACTATCGAAAACTAAAAATAACACCAAATTCATTACAGAAAAGGAAAAATCCAAATCAAGTAAAGAAATGGAAAAGAAAATGAGAAATAGAAGTTACCTAGTAGAGAGACGAAAACTTACGTGAGAAAAAATGAATTGAAGCGAGGTTGGAGACAAAGTAAACAAGGAGGTGGATCTAGGACTTCGACTTAGGGTGGCCGTTGACAATCAATGGCCGTATAGCAACGTCGTTTATGAATATTAAATTAAATAATATTAAAAAATTCTTTGATCTATACGTAAATGCACTATAAACATAAAAATCGTATATTTATATGAAATTATAGTTCAATACAATTCGAAACAATATAAATTACATGATACATGAAATTTCTTTATGTTATCAATGCTTAACAAATCGTTTGCTCAACTAAATGAAGTTGAGGGAATAGATGCACTACTACAAGAACTAGATTGGGACTTTCATTTCGGTTGAAAAAATCATTCCATAATCAGTATTAGAATTGAATGTTGATCAATGATTAAATGTAACTAAAATTAATTTTAAAATATAACTAAGATTTTAATTTCCAATTCACCACAAATTATAAATTCCCCAATTTCTCATTTTCAATTTTCATAAATCATTTATTCACATTTCATAATACTCAAATTAATTTTTAATATCACAATTCATAGTTGACATATTCTCAAATTCTCAAATAACACATAAATCAAAACTCAATACTCATAAATCATATTTCATAAATTATTAAAGCAAAAAATATTTAAAACAACAAAAACCAACAAAAAATAATAATAGTCACTGACTCACCTACAGTCTTGCCGGTAGAATTGAAGCGAAGGGACCAGAGGGCGATTGGCTGCTACAGATGGAGGTTGCTGCAGTGGCCAAGGGAGTCAAGTCACGGTAGGAGGTAGGTGCTCAATCCCAAAAAATTGAGCTGGTCTTATACACAATTGAGGGTTGGTATACTTTATACTTGTATAAGCGTACAAGAGATAGTAGAGAGTGTAGAGATGGTGACAGTCGACATGGGGGAGAGAGAGAGGGGAGGTGATGAGATGTCTCGATTGGGTTTGGGAGAATTGAACGAGTTTTAGCTTTTCTTGTATTAGGCATAGGCTAATATATAAAGGGGAAAAAATCATATTTCAGGTGTATTCTTTACACCATTTCAAAAATCAGGTATAAAGTTTGAAATTTAAAATTCAGGTATATGTTTAATTAAATAAAATAGTTATTAAATAAATATAATAAAGTCACAGTTACACAATTAGTGGTCACGAATTCATAATTATATGTCACAGATTCATTATTGGTTACAGATTATTTCAAAAATTATTTCGAGACCACAAAAATTCAAATTACAGGTTACATTTTATCTATGGGTCACATGGACACAGTTTTTTGGTCACAAATCAGCCAAAGGTTCACATACCCCTAAATAAATGGTCACAGATGCCTACCAATGAAATAACAGAGAAAATGTGACCTGAATCCAAATCCTATGACTGTGAGCACACTGAGTTTTTTTCAGGCCGATGCAAGTTATCTTGAACAAAAACTTTTTCCATTTAAAAAAAAATCAATAGGAAGAAGAAAAGAGAAGCTTGGCATCATGTTCTTTGTGTTTCAACTTGTGCTTTTTTTCCCCCCATTTCATAATTGATACGTTTGTCCAGCACATTACAATCCCAGAAATTTTGAAGGATTGGTTTAAGAAAGACTATAAACGACTAGTATTTGAAGAGAAAGAAAATACAAATTTGGACGATGTAGAAGTTGTATTTAAGGATTCTGAGGTGAATTTGTGGAGAAAATAGAACTATTAATTATCAACTATCTGAGATTAACAACGAAATTTGTTGAAAAATACTCAATGGACTGCACATCTAATGCTTACTACAGGAATATCTCGTGATAGAGAAAAGGAGCAGCAGCCATGAATGAATTTGAGTTGATTTCTATGTCAAAAGATCTCAAGCTTGGTAATATGTTCGGAAGTCAGATTGGGAATCAAACACGGCCCAAACCAGCAGCTTCACCACTCTAAGCCGATGTCGGCACCGACGCATTTCCTTCATCGTCTTTGTAGTGGTTGAATGCGTCGCCGAGAAGAGAGAAGAAATATACGGGAATCGGGTTTCAAAATCGGGTGAAATGAATAGGGTTTTTAATTGAATTGGGGGAATTATTAATACCTGATTTTTGCATAAATATACTTCATTCATGAACTTTGAATTTGAAAGTTTAAATACCTAATTTTACGTAATTTCCACTATATACATGCTATTATTAATTTAGGCTTGGCACAATGTTTAAAAAATGGCAACTTACAAAAATATCCTTAAAATTAGGGGTGTTTTGAAAAATCATAGAAAAGTTTTTTGAAAATAAAAAATACTGTGTAAAATTAAAAAGAGACACAATGTCAATTTTTTATAAAAATAGCATCAATTTTTTTTTTATAAAAAAGTGAAGCAATGTCACTTTTATTAAAAAGTGATGAGTGATGTTTGTCACTAAAAAAAGTGATAGAAATTTCAAGAAGACAATTGAAAAAAGTGACAAACACTAAAAAAAAGTGATAAAAAAATTCAAAAAAGTGACAGAAACATAAAAAGTGGTACATTTTAAAAAGTGACATAAATTTATAAAAAAAGTACATAGATTCAAAACAGTGAGGCGGCATAGAAATCAAATGTTAAGTATCACTTTTTTATTAAAAAATGACATACAATGTCACTTTTATTTAAAGTGGTGTTTGATGTTTATCGTTAAAAAAATGAAAGAAATTATGAATGTGACTAGAAAAAGTAACAAACACTAAAAAAAGAAACAAAAATTAAAAAAAAAAAAAAAATGACAAACGGTGGCGGGTTTGTTTTGAGTTTCAAACGTTTCTACTATACAAATATACAGAAATACTTCATGCATGAGATGAATCATATTCATGCTATTTACATCTTGGGGATAAGGAAGAAATGTTTTCCTTCACTTCGACTGTCCTAATTTTTATGCACCTTAGTTGCTTATCACTTCATCTAAAATTGTGATTCCGTTCTAACTTCTATTATCTCAGGAGGCTAAAATTTAGAAAAAAAAATTAAAATATATATATATAAAACCAGAATTGAAAAGGGGAAAAAACTAATGAAATGGGAGCAGAAGAAAATAAGTGCAATAAACCTTTGTACTGGTTGGTGAATGAATATGAAACACAGTATGATGGAAATCTGTATAAGCATTTGATCGTGCACCAGTTCCAAGAAGTTTCTCACGTTTCTTACTCCCAAGGAATGCTACATGTTCAATCATATGGGCTATTCCTTGCTCATCATCGTCCTCATCAATTGATCCCACATGCACTTCCATGTGAGCTTCACACCTATATGTCACAAGGCATACCAATATGCGCAAGAGTAAGACAATGAGAGAAGTCGGAGCCATCAAATTTCTTTTGATTGTACTATAAAAGAATGTCTCGCTAAAGCGACAAAACTGGGAAAGATGAGATACACTAACAAATTTATGTTGTTCTTCCCGGCAAGGATAAGAGAGGAACAATAGAAAGCAAGAAATGAAAAATGCTGTATATCTTTTCTACGTGGCACAGCAAATCAAATTTCAACCCTCGTGCACCTTGTTTTGATAAAAGGATGATACACATAAAGAACTAGATTTTATTTTCCTACCACAAGGTAGGGAAGAATGTAAGAGATTATTAGAAAATTAAAAATAGATATAAGGATTTGCATAGTTGTAAGTTATCGATCTATTTTTCAATTTCAATAAACCATGTCTTTCACGTATCATTATAATCTAACAGTTGCATTGATAGTAATCGACAGAGCATCATGTGACTTTTAATTACTGCGAAACAATACTACCTATTTGGAGGGACTTTGTTAGGCAAAATGATGTAGCGAAGACCATTTTTTAATTGCCCTTTGTGAAGTTTTGGGTGAGATGGAAGCTCGTAGCTCAAAAACTGCTTAAATTCTGTTCTTTCTACTTCTGGATCTAAAAAATCCAAACCCTTAAACCATGTCTTTCACGTATCATTATAATCTAACAGTTGCATTGATAGTAATCGACAGAGCATCATGTGACTTTTAATTACTGCGAAACAATACTACCTATTTGGAGGGACTTTGTTAGGCAAAATGATGTAGCGAAGACCATTTTTTAATTGCCCTTTGTGAAGTTTTGGGTGAGATGGAAGCTCGTAGCTCAAAAACTGCTTAAATTCTGTTCTTTCTACTTCTGGATCTAAAAAATCCAAACCCTGTTTTTCCACAACACCATCAGGCCAGGTTGTACTTGCTGCATGTGGCTCTTCAGGGCCCACAGTAGCCATTGGAACGTGAACTTGTTGGACCTGTAAATCAACATGATATAATGAAAAGAGTGGATGTCAACGTGGAAGTATTTGTTAAGAAAAAAACTGGACTTGTTGAAGTCACTAAACAGACAAAATTGCCAAATACTTGCTATTTTGATGTCCGCTAAAAGAATGAAAGTAACTAAAAAACAAATACCCAAATATCTCATTTGACAAATAGTTTTGTAACAAGTAGTACAATTGCAACTTACAAGATACAAAAAGAGTTGTAAATGTGTCAAATTATAAAAGTCGTAATAAGACAGCTTCGAAAGGGTAAACAAATGCTAGTGAGCTGGGGAGAATGTAAATCATTTGATATGTATTTTAGTGTAGAAACATATGAAGAAATACTCAGGAAAAAAAAAAGAAACTAGCAGGAAAAGGCCGGGAGAAAACAACTCTAGTGACAGAAATAAGATCGATTATAATACAAAATCAAGCAGTAAAAAATTACCATCCATCCTCCTCCTTATCAATCTAACAAATAAGAAAACCAAGTTGTGATGCAAATAGTGAAAAGCTTTTTATCATACATTTACGAACATGTAAGTAATCACAGAGGGTCCAGCAACACTAGTTATGGCTTACTTTAGCATTGTCAAGTTTTTTTCTTGATAGATGGAAAGTCGACTTTTCAAGGAAGACCCCAGTGTTCAATCTGCTAAAACAGGCCTGCTTTCTTTTATGAGAGCTGAAGCAAGAGACATGCCTACAGCTATCCAACGAACGCGCTTGAGGTAAGAATTCGTTAAGTTCCGAAGATCTTCTCCATGTATTCTGCAATAAAGGATGGAAGTGAGTAATATGTAAACATGGTGATGTGAAAAGGATGTCATGCAAATCAGAAAAACAAAGTTTTATGTGGAAAAAGAAAAGGGCTGTATTCGACAAAGACTAGACGAAAGGGATCTTTTTGTTTTTATGAGGAACTTATTTTTTTTCTTCCTTTACATATAGATTCATGTAAATAAGCAAGCAATTTTATTTTTTTTCTTCCTTTACATATAGATTCATGTAAATACGCAAGCAATTTATTTTCTGAGCCGCAAAATTTTGAAACATGCCATTTCCTTGTATAAATAGAACAAAGTGTTAACCTCTACTAAACAATGGATTGTTTTTACTTTCCCGATTAAGCGATCCGGTGTAATTGATATGGATTTTGGTCGTTAGTGTCAAGGGTATGAATTAAAAATTATATGAAATATCTACTTTCATCAGTCAACATAAATACTTTGGACCAATTCAAATCACCGCTATTCAATATGGACAGATGGAGTACAACTGTGAAATGTTCTTCCGCTAAAGTTCCCTATCAAAGAAACTACTGGCCTTTATTCCAGTTTTAACAATAACATGATATTAACAGGTTAAGACTATGAGCGAGGGGATATGAGCAGTTCAAGCTTCAAGTAGTATTGTTGTGCAGTCTATTTTCAAGTTTACTCATGCAATAATTTGCAACCATTTAGGAGCCTTACCATACATATTGAAAAGCCTGGAAGCTATTTTTGCTTATATGGAATGCAAAGCTTGGAAAAGCAGTCCAAAAAGATTTTAGGTTGGAACTGATTTTACTTCAGAGTTCCATTTCCATGGAACTAAACATGGATAAACGTACTTATCAAAATATTGTATTTGTTTCATCTAGAAGGCAATAATTGAAATGGAAATTCTATCAATACTATATTTTCACAGCACCGCAAAAAAACAAAAATCAATTTTTTTTCCTTTATACAGCTAACAATTAATCAAATTATTGAACAAAATAATCCATTATCCAGACAGCTAAAGCCCCATTATTCTAGTATGCAAAAATGCAAGAGTTCAGTCTATATCCAAATACCAAAACAATTTACAGCCCTCAATCCCACGTTGTATGTAATTTAAAATCCACTAAAAAGAGGCCAAACCGTGGTAATAGTAATACATACCTGGGGATTGATAAGATAAGGACGGCTGCAGCGGCGTCTATGAGGACGCAGAGTTACACTAGATTTCTTACATTGATGAGCAATCACTGGAGAATAACGAGAATTTTTGTCATTATAATAGTAATTACTGGCATGAATCGGAGACAAAAGGAGCTTTGTGTTGAATATAACTGACGTGGTTTGCATAATTCGTAATATAGGTAAACTAATCTTCCCAAATTGATTAGGGTTTATGAGAAGGGGACGAATAATTTGGAAAGAAGGAAGGAGGCTAAAGGAATGTAAAATTGGGGCTTGTGTTATATCAGTAAGTTGAAATGAGAAGGTTGTGGTGTGGGCGGAGTGGCCGGCGTTAGTGGTGGCAGTTTAGCCAACTCGGCACGGCACAGATTTTTTTGGTCCTTGTAACCTGATACGCTAATTATTTTTAAGGAACAAAAAATTTGTCTTGCTTTAGGGCGTGTTTGGCTATTTTAAAATGAAGCAATCACACAAGGTGTGAAGAGTATGTTAATTTTTTCTTTCTAAATGATTACTTATGTTAAAGAGTAATTTTTTTCCAACCTTAACAATTCAAAAGAAATATTTATTTTAATCTTAACTAACATATAGGAAATTTTCCAAATCATGGCCAAACATGCATGTTCTGTTTTTTGACTTTTTCCTCTTTTTTTTTTCTTTTTTTTTTTTTTTTCAATTCACCACTCTCTAAATGAGACTTATAAACTTAACCCCTGATTGACATCCATTATAAATTAAAATTTTTTCCTTCTCAAATTCATTTTCAACTATACATTCACACAATAAAATATTAGTACGTAAGTCTAAAAAAGAATTCTAATTTTTTAACTGCATATTGTCCAAAAAATCACCATTCCAAAACTCATTTTTGAAAAACCTTGTAAATTGAACGTCAAACAAGGGCTTAAGTTGCAAACATAATAGGATTTCATTCTTATCATAAATTTCAAACAAAAAAAAAGGAAGAAGAATCGGTTAAACTCTTTTATATGAATTTTTTTTATGCAAGCTAATGTTGCATATTAAACGTATACTTAGCCCTTGTTTGAACCCTATTTTTGGGGGAAATGTATTTTTAAATAGTATTCTTTAGAAATATGTGATTAATTGAAATATATTGCTTGATACGGAATTCAATGCCAAACTTGGTGATTTCGGGTTGGCAGAAGTTTATAGGCATAGTTTTAGGACACGAGACGCCACTGTCCCTGCTGGAACAATGGGTTATTTAGCACCGGAATACGCTTTTTCCGGCGTCCCCACAGTGAAAACTGATGTGAACAGCTTTGGGGTGGTGGTGCTGGAAGTGGCATCAGGGAGGAGACCAGTAGATGAAGAAAGACTTGTGATTACTGATTATGTATGGGATTTGTGGGAAAAAGGGATGATTTTAGAGGCAGCTGACCCTAAACTTATGGGGCATTTTAACAGGATGGAAATGGAGAGGACCCTAAACTTATTGTGGGGCTTTCTTGTGCATATCCAAATTGTGAGAAAAGGCCAGTCATGAGAGAGGCTGCAAGAATGCTTAAAGGGGAATCCCCAATTCCAGTTTTGCCTTCAAAGAAACCTGTTCTGAGAATCCAATCTGTTTTGCCTGAAGGTTGTGAAGAAATTATGAATTTTGGTGGAGATATTGATGGCACTCCATGGTCTACCCCAAGAACACATTTTAGCAAGAATTAGGATTTTTGGGAGGAATTCTTCTTCTTGTTAATATTGTTAGTTTCTGAGATTTCATTCATTTGTTTACACGTAATGTTTCCGAGACAACTCAAATGACCACATGTTTGTAGGACAAGTTAATTGGTTATTTACAGCAAAATCAGTTTTTTTAGATCGAATAATTATGTTTGATCTACTAAGTACCATATTTTCCTTCGTTCTTTTCGGATTTTGAGTATTAGGAATTGAAGTCGAATATATCTCGACTATCATTTACAATTATGTTATAAAGACCAATTAATTATTTCTTGAAAGTACAATGTAACTCAAGACACTCACGTAGAAGGAGATGTTGCATTGAAACTTTTAAATAGGTGTAAAGGATGATGGGATGATCTCAAAACAAGAATCCAAGTGGGATAATTGCATAGTATGCTGTCACCACACATGGAGGTGGGATCCCTTTGCCTCCTCGCCTTTTATTATAATTATTACAAATTTCCTCATCTAAATCAAAACATGTTTATTCTTGGAGATTCATTATCATTAATGATGTTAAACTAATGCGTATTTAATACTTTAATTACTAGAAACGGGATACATTTATTTGTTAAGAGTAATCTTCAAACATGCCCTCTCAAATGCAAATATAATTCTTTCTTAATCAAAAGTCATGATGCATAGACAAAATTCTCCATTTTCTTGATACTGTGTTAAACTACATTTAAAATTTTAAGATGATGGGGAGGAGGCACTTTTATTTTCTTAAGTTCATTCTCCTACTTGTTTTTCTTAAGTGGTTATATTGTCGCTTGTTTTATGGGAAAATTGCAACAGAGTTTTTTTTTTCTAGTCTCGATCAGAGCTCGGCCGAGCCATCATTTTTTTTTTCATAAAAAATAGGTAGAAGCAACACGCTGCCAGCTGCCTATAGCTTTATTTTTTTTAAGGGCGGCTCGTCACGGGTCGAAAATGGCCAGTGACATGAGCTGGCCCGTATGGCTCTAGTTCGGCGCGAGCTTCGAATTGGGTCGGCTCAAACTTTTTCGGACCGAACCACAAGAGATCCGAGCCGACAAGCCAAATTAACACCCCTAGTACTAAACATGTTAGAAGAGATTCAAATTGAACTTTACTAAGTTAAAAAATATACTTACGAGTTCATTCATTGTAATTATATTTTTAGTCGAATCTCATCCATTCACATCTCGATTTTTCTTATCTTCTGTTGGTAGGAGCAAGAAGGCCCAAGAACATTATTTTTGAAAAAAGAGAAGTACGTGCGGCAAGATACGACTAATCGAGTTAATTGTTTCAACGCATTGACTTTAGGTAACGTCACGTTTCACTTATTAAACTTCTTCTTGCACCCCACCACTCATTGAACTTTATGTCGTTGCACTCCAATGCTCACCAAGTTACTCTTATCATTAACACCTGCACATGTGAATGACGAAATTGAAAGAGATGTAAAAAGTTTTGAGTTTACATGTAAAATATTTTATTGTATAGATGTGCGGTTTAATAAATTTAGAGTGAGCAATAGAATAATTTTTCAAAGTTTAGTGACCAAAGTTGACATTTTTCAAATATCAGTACCCAAAATTCGACCACTTGGAAGTTCAGCGAACAATAAAAGACACTTTTTCAAAGTTTAGACCAAAATTCAACCATCTCAAAGTTTAATAGTGTGATAGGGCACCACTTATGCATTCCGTAAACCACGTCACCAATTCCGTTAGAGGTTTGAAGTGGAAGATATGCTAGTGAGTAACATACAACGTTTTTCAATGTTCAGTGGCTAAAAATTGACATTCAGGGCTTGTTTGAGCTACATTATTTTCAAAAAAATACATTCTTCAACAGTAATTTGATATCATTTCAACCACACATTCTTCAATAAAATAATATATACGCAAATCTAAAACTTTTCCTTATTTTTAACAACACATTTCTCTTTGATTTGACATGAATAATACATTTTTTGCCTAGAATGTGGCTCAAACATGGGCTTAAAACATTAATGAGCAATTGAAGACATAGAGCTAAGTTCGGTGATCAAAATTTGACATTTTGATTAATCATACAAACCATTTGCCGTGAAACCCTTTAAGCACCAAAAATTATTACCGAGAGGGGTAAATATCGTTTGAGGACAACGATTACATGTTCGAGCTTTCATATTCGTTATGTTCTTCATCTTCTAGATCACATTTCTAGTTTTTTGTTTCTTCTCCATTTTCCCTAGTTGATGTAAATTCTCCAAAAATCTCAAACGATATTTATGCGACAGAGAATGAAATATAGCGCTGATCAAGTTGATGGATCAAGATCGTGTTCGTGTAGATCGTTTGATGACACTAATTTCACGGGAAGGTTCGACTTGAAGAAAGATATGCTTTTATTCAACAATGGAAAATAATGAATCATATTCATGATTCCGGACTCAGTAATCATCATTTCGCCTTCTCAAACTCAACTTTGGTAAGTCGAAATTATGTTTGATCCTTGTAAATATAATATGCATATTATCGATGTAATATGAATTTTGATTGTGCATAAATAGTTGCATGCGTACTTAAAAATGTTCACGAAAGTGGAAAAAGGTAGAAACTGTTTGATGGCCCGATCAATTTATTCCAAATCTGTATGCATGCTGTTATACAACATTGAATTGGCATAATTTGTCTGGATGCATGTTGGGTTCTCGGTCTACAAATCGTATATATATTTCAATTGCATGATCCTGGTAAATAAAGGAATGTAGTGAGTGCTTTCTTATTTAATTTCATGATGTAAAAGTGACTGCAAAGGTGCATTGTTTCGTGCATATAATCACTTCAGTTAATTGATAAGTTGGTTTAATTTTGAGAAGGTGCATGTGGTTCAATTATTAAATGGCAACCTTACATACAGAAGTTATTAAATGTCAACCTTTCATGCAATTGTGGTGAACATGTGAATATGAATTTGAGATGCCAACCAATCATTATATTCTTTCATGTTTATATTGCCATGTAATTATGAATGATTTCTAGAAAATTACAGTATATGATATATGGCAGAAAATTTCACTCCTTATTTGGTACGTGTATGCATGAAAATAATTTCGGTTTGAAAAAAATAATTTCTTCCAGTTAATTGGCAAGTGATACATATTTAAATAATTATATCGGAAGATATGTGGAGATTGCAATATTATTATTATGAAAAGGCATGTTGGGTGTTCACCTCTATGGTTAAATGGTTGAAGTTTTTGAAATGATATTGCACATGTTACATATGGGAAAATTCTAAGGTGTTAGAATTTTATGAAAGGAACTATGTGAACTTTCATAATCATTTCTTCTGTAGAAATTGGAAAATTATATGTGATTGGTTGGAAATTATACTAAATTTGATTTATGGTGATAGCCTCAATTAATTATATGCAATTAAATGAGATGATCTTATGCAAAAATGTGTGTGCATAGAAATGTGATTTTGATCAACTATGAATAAGGTGAACATGTACCTTACTATTTGATGTAATATGATTATATCTTGTAAAAGTGATAAATTACAAACGACTGGAGATTAATATGCTTAGTCTTATTTGTTGTTGAGTTGGACTTTAATCATGGAACCAATTGAATTGGTTTGTGCTTGAAAAGCATTAATGGTCTATGAGATGACCTTGATAAAATGGGTGATCAAATTGAAGATAGTCGATTTGAAGTATATTGTGACTTAACAACCACGATCAAAAAGTACCAAACTTTTACGGACATTATCAAAAGTGATAAATAAATTAAACTATGAAAGAGTTGATGAACTCTAAGTTCAATTACAATCCCAAATGTGGGATTGACATATTGAGGAACTCTAAGTTCGAGTATAACCCGAAATGTGGGGGTTAACATATTAATAATCTCTAAAAATAACACTAAATGTGGAGGGTTAACATTAGTGCTTGTGACCTTATATGAGAAATTCAAGCCTTGTAGACGCAATATTACAAGATCAAATAAGAAATCTTAATTAAGGAATTGTGCGGGTAACTTAATATAAAAGTTAAAATTTTCTAAACCTTTTAATCATAGAAATATATCTATGAAGTAGAAAATGTGGAAAACCCTTATATATAATTATAAGGATGGATACACTAAATCTAAGGTGGATAAATTGGATGAAAGCCGATTATAGTGTTTGCAAAACAATTTGAATATTTAAAGAATATTCATGCTATGGAAAATCATTGTAATGACCCAATGATGAGAAGTGAATACCCACGAATGAAATCCATAAAAGTGATTTGACTAGTGTAATGATTTGATGGAAATCATCTAACGGTGTTTTGAAAATTAATAAGGCTTTAAATAAAGCGAGTGAGAAGCATGTGGCTTCTTGGTGGTAACGAGTTGTATCTATCAAATGAATCGATCATTGACTAGCTATATTTTGATAAGATACTACGTCACATGAAATGAGAAATAAAGACATACAAGTCTTAGTGGTGACGTCACAAGGAAATTATCAAAGATGGAATAATTTTCGAAGAAAATATTAGCGGTTCTTTGAACAAGACCACTAAAGAAATTTTAGTGACATCTACTTTGAGTAGGATAAGGTTGAAACTCCAAAACTATAAAGGTTCACCAATGATGACAACCCTACCTGTCATTACTCAAAAGATAATCCATGGGTTCAAAATGTATTAACAAGTAATTCGACATGTGAATGGTTGCAGTATTATATAAATCCGCGATAATCCTATCATAATTAAAATAATACTGGTTGTTACTGAAATGAGGGATGAGCTTTAAGCTCTTAATGAAGTTCAGTGCTAAAACACAAGTACCTTTAAAAGTAGCAAAGGTATTAGAAGAACTTCACCTAAACAAACTTCGAGGTGGTGCCACCTCAATAGAGAGTTGGAGTTTCTCTCTTAAAAGTTTGTTGAAAAGGATAAGCGTAAGGTCATATTAGCGTTAAGCGAGATTGAGGAATTTGAGAACACATAATACTCGTGTGTGTATTCTTACCGGTATTGTCACATGTAACAATTGGTTCAAAGCTTCACGATACCTTTGATTCCGACTTTACTTTGTTTGAATTACACTAGATTTGATTCAAATCGAATGATATATAATCCTTATGCATGAGTATCTTATACTTTGAATATAAGATTTTATTGAATTTTGAACAAGTGAGGGATTGATGAATATATTGTTCAAAAATCAATATGAAACGAGTGTGGAATGTAAAAGGAACGAAAGTAGAATACAAATGAAAATCGAAGGCCAAAACTTGAACCATGCGACCGCCGCATGATGTTATACAGGGCCTAAAGGCCCTGCTTTGAAAGAACCTATGCGGTCGCATAGGTTTACTCTATGCAACCGCATAGAGGGAACATTAGCCGTTAGACTGTTTTTCAATTTTGGCATTTGATGGCTTTTCATTATTTGTTGACACCACTTCATGAAGTTACGGTCCGTGCCTATTTATATGTGATAGATAGACATTGTAAAACAGTGAAATTATATTACAAACATATGATGAACATTCTTTCATTCCACAAGAAGAAATCAAGGTCTTCTTTATCCATATTCAAATTCCCTTAGTGTTCTTCAAGTTTTTGAGAGTCACACAAGTGTTCAAGTGTTTGATTCTCTACAAGGCTTGATTAATCTTACAAACCATTTGTCACGAGACCCTTTAAGCACCAAAAATTATTGCTAAGAGGGGACAAATATCGTTTGAGGACAGCGATTATGCGTTCGAGCCTTCATATTCATTATGTACTTCATCTTCTTGATCACATTTTTAGTTATTTGTTTCTTCTCCATTTTCCCCAGTTGATGTAAATTCTTCAACATGCAATTCCTTCCCCCACCCTGATTCTATTTGTTCAAAGTGTAAATTACAGCAACCCTATTTTTCAAATGTCACAATCAAATTATAACTATATTCTTTCAAAAATCAGATTATAATTATTTTTATAATATAAAAACATAAATATTTTTTGATAGGTAATTAAGTAATTTTATTGATCAAAGGACAATACACTAGAAATGCATTATCAATTTAAACAAGATAGAAACGAAGTGAAATTATGTAGCCCTTCAATCGAATTAGTAGTTGTCGCATTAAATTAAGTATACAAAGTCAAGATAAAACAATTCTCTAAATTTCTATGTCGTCCGTATTTGATTTTCAAAACAACGGCTATTAATTATCCCCAATACACACCATATAATGCATCTTAAATTAAAATTCCAAACAAGCTTGCTATTCTTATCTCAATGGCCCTACCTCCCTTCGTCATTGGCAACAAATAAAAATTATGGTGTCAATAATTATACTAATGTTTAATATAATAAAGATAATGATGAGATCGTACTATAAATTTACCACTAATTTGAGCTCTTAGTTTGCAGAATTCACAAATTGGGCTACATATTAAGGAAGAATTTTTTCTTAATTATGTAATAATTTTTGTTTTTTATATGTTGGTGTGTTGCTTCTCAAGATTTTGAATCCCTTAACGTGGGATTGCAAATCTCTTTCTTCTTCCCCTCTTAGATAAGCATGTTTGGGCTGGCTATTTCTAAAACAAGCAAGCTTTTTGGCTTATTTGGGGGCTTAACTAGCTAATAGGTCTACTTATCATCAAATTTAATTACTTATTTTCAATTTTCACAATTTTTTTTTTATTTACTTGTATGTAAATTTTTAAGCTTAGATGTGTTGCGGTGGACAATGGTATTCAATGGATCCTCCCAAGTTAATGTGAACATTCCTTCAAGAGTGGCTGCAGAATGTCAATAATCAAACTTTACTTCTTTATTATAATTTTGAAAAACTTGTGATTGTGCCTGTCTTAAATCATAATATCATAGCATTGTTAGAAACTTTTTGAGATGAATCACCTCAGAAAATTCTTGGAATGATCATAAAATCAGCTAAACTGTCACTATCTTAATCCAGATACTTCACCTTAATTAAGAATAAGAGGTTTTGTTAACTGAAAATGAAAGACAATTTAAACACGACAATTAGTTTATTAAGAATAAATTAGGGTTAGTTTATGTTTTAACTAAATTTCAGCAACAAAAATCTAGTCCACACATACTTTCTTGTGGGTTACTTCATTTTGGTGGATTTGTTTGCGGTTAATGACACGATATCATTTTTTCTAAAGCCATTTTACATAGCCACCTTTGAGTTTCTTCTAACTAAGAAGGTTCATTGAATGTATTGTTTTCATTATTTGCATACGACAATGTAATGGATATTTAATATTCCATGTCGAGTAAAATGTGTATCTTTCTCTTCAGTTCAATGTTTTCAAACTTGGACGGATTGGATGGGTCCTAGATAGATCTAGACAAACGATTTCAATCTAATCGATTTACACTTCAATTGATTCAAACCCTTGTGACCCAAACGGGTTTTCAAAGAACCGAAAATACAATAAAAAATGGAAAAATATTTCTTATTTGTGAATATTATATAAAATATTTTTTGAAAATAAAAATTTCAAGTGAAATATTTTCTAAATTTCTTAGAATATTAGCCCATATATTCTTAATATTTGGCTGAAATTACAAATGTTATACAACTATCTTACGACTTTGTTTATCCAAAAAAATAAATATATTTTCTTTAATATATAGAGATACAATGAATAAAAACTCATAATTCAAACACTAGCAACGAAACATAAATCATAATTTTAAAATTTTTTATTGCGATAACTAATCTTATACTATTTGCACTTCTTGTTGTCTCAAGAAAAGAATATTATAACCATATACTTTGTTTATACTGGAAAATGAATTTGTTTTCTCAATATATAAGAGATACAATGAAGAAGATAAATCTCTAAAAGTGCAAACTCATAAATCATTGTTTAAAAATAAAAATAAAAACATAAACCATAAATTTAAAATTTATTATTATTTTCATAACTAACCATGCATATATCATTCAAACTTCGTATTGTCCCTAGAAAAGAATAGATCCCACTAGAATCAGTGACCCGGTAACCTAATATACCTTAATGGTCAATGACCGGATGGAATATGATTACAAAGCTTTCATTGGTTTTTGAAAATTTGTTATTATTTTTAAGCATCATATTATTAATCTCTCTTGCTTTTCATAGGTTACCAAGTTTCCATAAAATATTGGCATTTGGTACAATTTAGGAGGTACAATATGATACTGTGAAAAACTAGTGATATTTTCCTTTGATGAAAGTTATAATTTTTTTTTATAATTTAAACTAAATTTAAGGCTTTGTTATGTTTTGTGTCTTTTTCAATAGATTTTCTCAAAACTCAATCAAATTTCAAGATATTTCACAAAAATCAACAAATTTTTATCCCAAAACTCTGATGTATTCTTAAAAACAATGAATATTTAGTGTGATATTGTTTCATTATTTCATGCTTTTTTTGCATCAATGTCACCTCTTCAATGCTCATTCTAACATTCCATTGAGATAAAGAAACCTTGTTATAGTTTACATTATAAGTAGACATCGTCCTAGAGGTCGATGGTTGTTTCTTTTTTTGTTTTGTTTTGTTTAGTGTTTGTATGCCAGATATCTTACTTTATATCCTCTTTGACGTATTTCGTTCTTGTTAGTTTTTCAAGAAAATAAAATATAATGTGAATTATAGCAAATAGTTGAATGGGATTATTCAAAGTTTGTTTGTTGAGGTTTAATCTTCGAAAGGTGAGATGAAGCCTGAAGGGTATATTATTGTTTTCACTATTTATAAAGACACTTTGGAGAAATGCATATCTAGTTTCAGGTCTGCAAGTAATTGGCTGAATTGCTTTACAATTTACATATTCTTGAAAGCTATTCCAAACCTTTCAATGCACGATTCATCAAAGGTAAACCTATATATGAGTTAAGGTTTGTGGTTGTAGTAGTTAGTTTTAAACTTTCATACGAGATTATTCAAATAGATACGTTACGAACACTACCAAAAAGATGTCAACAGATATTTTTCTATTATTTTTCTCAAACAATAAAATTAATCATTTATTTTGTGCTGGAAAAAACCATCACTAAAAAAATATTTAAAGCTTAATTATAAAATAGAATTAACACCAGATTTTGAGAGGAAAATATTTGTCTTAGATAATGAGAATTCTAGTGATCAATTTTAGAGTATGTATAATGCTCAATATCAATATGTGTGTACATGAAAATTATCTTCTAGGAGCCGTTGCTTTGCTTACACACACACACACACAATGTTTATTCAATTTATTATTAAAAAAAAAACACCATTATTTGATATTAGACATATTCTAGTGAACAGGCACATCACCAGTTTACCACTGCTTAAGGTTTAGAGATATTGATTTTACACCCACTGCTGGAGATGTCTTGTTTAGTTGATAAAAGATGATGATGATGGATAAGCTCGTTTTAAAAACAGCTTTTTGAGAAGTGTTTAATTTCGTGGGGGTATAGAATAATCAACCAGTCAAGAAATCACTTTTATATATTCATTGTGGTAAAACCCCTAAAGTTTGTTTTTGACTTACAATCTGCATGAAGAGTACATTGATTTAGGCTCCCAAATGTATGCAAATAGTGCGCTCACATATTTATGTGACTAAACTCAGTTTACAAACAAAAATTCTTGAAACTTGGTCATCACAAGACCCTACCATGCCAAGCCGAGAAAATATAGCTTCATAAAGTTGAACGTGCGATAGCTATATGATAATTTAACGAATAAAACTGAATAAGGTTAAGTAAGATATATACTAATATGATATTTTTGATTATTATTCTTTGTTCAGTACTTTTTACTCAAATATAGGAAACGTGTCACCTTATCTTCTCTACATTTTTTGTTTACTCTATATAATCGTTAGAACAATAACTAATTTCCATGGTAAAATTATGTAAAAATTTTCCAAAAAAGGATGCACATGAACATTTCTGCACGTGCTGACTAATTTTTCTTACGATTAGTAAAATTTCAATTTTTCTTTATAATTCTAAACATAGAGTCAGCCCTTAAAATTAAAAAATCTGCTGAAACCATCAACAAAACCCATTAAAACTTCACTTTTTTTTAAAAATATATTTATATCCATTCTAGCAACCAAGTCTGAATATTTATATATAAGCCAAGACATCTAGAATAACAAGACTTTAATTGCCTATTTGAAATTTGCTTGGAAGCTTTACTGTTTTAAACCATATAATCATTCGAATCAAATTCCCCACCCTACCACCCCTCTCTCTTCAACAACTTATCACATTAGTTTTTTTCTCCTTCTGGTCTCCTCTTCCTCTCTTTGAATTCAAGGTACATATTATTTCTTCGAAAATATCTATGATCTTAATCTTCCTTTTTAATGCATGTTTAATAGTTATTCAATTTCTTCCTTTTCATTTCTTCTTCTTCTTCTTCTTTTTATTTTTTTATTTTTTATTTTTTTGTTCTCTATTTGATCTTTATTATACTAATTTACTAATATTCTCTATAGATTGGGATATGCAAGGAATATCATACTTTTTGCTGCCTTATTTCCATTATGATTGTAGGGAACGATGAATTTGCATAGTTTTTTCGTCTATGGATCACAAAGAAAAGGCTCTAGTATGCTCATAAATAATTGAAAAGAAATTTTTATACTAATTTTATAGTCAAACTATTATGAAAACAATATAATACAAGATTATGGAGAATATTACAATAATCTTTTTATGTTTTAGTATCCCGTGAAACTCAAAATGGTGTTATAGAAACTAATTTGATGAGTTGCATTCATTCTTCCAACTAATCTGTAAGTATTATGCTTTAGGTCCAATCAACTTTGGATATAAATACTTTTGATATATAATTAATGCAATTTAATGACAGATTTATTATTTAATTAATAGACAAATTAAATAAATAATAGAGTCCGTAGATTCAAATTTTCGTAAATTGTTAATCACAAGGAGTTGTGATTGTGAGATACAAATTACATCTGATTGAATCTTAAATTGTTCGTGGTCGTAAGTAATAACGAGATACGGATATCGTTATTACGGATAGACCATCACGTCTGGCATTTCTTACTTGTGAAGTAAGTAGCTGATCTCATAAGCTAAAGTGTAGTGACACTTAAATGAACACGTGGATGTTTTGTTATAGAACAAAACATTGGAGACCCGCCGAGAGATTCCACATGGATAACTATTCAAGTGTTAGTGGTTAATCTCTAAACGCTCGGTAGTGGAATTGGTCCTTTGACTTGAGGTCGTTATGGTACCTTATATGAGGACAGTCATACTTTGGCGGTATTGGATGTTGCTCTGCAAAGGGCCGCTAATATGATATCGTTAGGGTACGTCAAGAATCGTATGAAGGTTGTGATTGATCAATAAATGATTTGTCACTCTTAGATAGTAGGAGATTCTGATCTGCGTTTCATTCAATTAAGTCGATGGTGAAATCCTTGGCCAAGGTGTACTCATAAGTCGAAAATGAGTTTTCGACTTATATTGACTTAATAGTGGAGTGAAAGATATGATCAATGATTGAGATTGACACACTTCCATATCTCGTAATTGATCGGATCATATTGACGAATGGATTATAGTTTAATGGTAAACGAACGATTTTGGTTTTGTCACACCACACGACATTTTCCATCACATGTATTTCCCTGACATATTGCTAGATGTCAATTTGGGACGACGAGTGTGAATTGATGATAAATTAAAAGGGTGTTTTAATTTATCAATTTTGATTAGATCAAAATAATATTTCACGTCGTTAGGCACCGTGATCGGGAACCTGATGGGTCGCACACAAAAGAGAATTGAAAGATTACAAATTGCCAATTAATTAATTCATCCAATCGTTGGATAAAATTAATTAATTGGATTGGATATTTATAGCCCCGAATTAATTGATTAGATTAATTAATTCACGGACCGGATTTAATTAAATGGATTAATTAAATATTGGACCGGACTGGGCCGAGCCCATTTGGGTTTATATAAATACATAGCTAGGGTTTGAGATCCATATGGTTTTCATTATTCTTGTTGGCACAAGAGGAAAACCCTGGTAGCTGCAATCTTGTTCTCTGTGTGGATCACCGTTGGAGGCTGGACAATTAGATAGCTGTGGGTGGCAAATCAAGATAGCTGGAACGAAAAGAAAAGCAAAAGATTTGCAGAATTCTTCAAAAGTACAATCTTTATCACGATTTCTATCTAAACACAAAGGGATCCTCGGTGGGAATCGAAATAATTTTAATTTTTTGCTGTGCATGTATAAGTAGATTCCCAACACGTGGATGAGTTGTTATAGAACAAAACATTGGAGTGACGAATGAAACCGTGGTCGTAAGTAATACGAATGAGTTGTTATAGATTCCCAACTCCTTTTCGACTTATATGTATACCTCGACCAAGGATTTCGTTATTGACTTAATTGAACAAAATGCAGATCACAATCTCTTACTATCTAAAAGTGAGGAATCCTCTATTGGTTATTCACAATCTTCATATGGTTCTTAACATACCCGAACGATATTGTATTAGCGGCCCTTGGCAGAGCAACATCCAACACCGTCAAAGTATGACTGTCCTCATACAAGGCACTATGATAACCTCAAGTTATAGGACCAGTTCCACTACCGAACATTAGAGATTAACCACTGACACTCAGATAGTTATCCATGTAGAATCTCTTAGCGGGTCTCCAATGTTTTGTTCTATAACAAAACATCCACGTGTTCATTTAAGTGTAGATCCTTGGTGTTATAGAAACTAATTTGATGAGTTGCATTCATTCTTCCAACTAATCAATACAAGAATAATCGAAAAACAGTACCAGAAAATAAGAAAGACGGAAGAAGTAGAAGTAATCCACATGATTGACTCAAATCTTGAAACTGAGCTATGAATCTTTAAAATCCTTATATGACTCGCCTTTAATTGATGTTTAAACTTGTTCTTCCCTTCCTAAATATGTAGAATATGATGAAATTTAAGTCGAATCAAGGATCCCCATGTTTTGGTCGAGTTTTGGTATTTAAAGGATACTAAATGGATTGCATTGAATTATTACCAAAACAAAAATAAGAAAGATCAGGTTTTCCTTTTATTATACTTAGGGTGCGCACCTTGCTTGTTTGTGGACTCCTCAAGCACCCATATTTTGGTTGAAGCTATTTTTGTTATAATTTTCTTTTTCGATATTCGATTGAGGTGATTCAAATGCATTGAAAATTTAACTCAAAGAACTATAATTGTTATAGATATATTATTTTTTAATTTGAATATTTACTCTGCCAAAAATGGGATTCAATTTGAGGCTAAAAATCCAGAGTATGATTATTTCGGTTTTAAATTGATGTTTGATAATATTTTAACTATATTTAATTCCTTTGACTTTTTTCTCATCCAATTGAACCTAACACTCTCACTTCTTCGTCGTGAGGTCCGTCACAAAGTTTGTTTTCTCCAATTTTTAATCAAATCATGAATTTTACCTATTAAACATAATACATAACAAATTAGACAATATTTTAATCAAAGAACAATAAAATGTCATTATTTAAGACCCCTTATCATATCAATACCAGGAGTTCTTAATTTTTTGGTACTTTTTGTTTGAAATTTCTACTATTCTTTTCTTAGTTGCTAGAGTTCCATTCAGTTCTGCAATGGTAAGGGAGTTCATTTCATTAATATTTAGTAGCTCCAACAACATACATGTTTTACTCGACAGTTTTTCCTCTATATGAAAAGCGCGGACTACTGAGAAGCATAATGGAGAGTTTAATTATCTCTGAAACAGGATTCTCCTTAAGGATATTGATTCTTTTCATTTACGTCTTTTGAGGTATTAGAGACAGAACAAACCAAAATGAAGTATGAAGACAGAGATCAAGGTTATCTTTGTTATAAAGGTTTGGATTAGTCTTCTAACACGATTGAGCTTCTAAGATGAAATCTCAAGATTTATAGGGTGTTTGGTAGGGATTAAAATTAGATTTTGTAGTAGATTGTAATAGAAGTTTTTGAAATGTGTGGTTGAAAAGTTGTGGAACTTCTAAAAGATATGGTTAATATTGATTGTTTGACTTTAACTTAGATTAAAATAAACTTTAATCTAAACCAAACAAGGGCTTAGTATAGTTAAGCACCCAAAAAAAAAAAAAAGGGTAAACTGAAACAATCAAATTCTGCAGAAAGCTCAAACAAGCAAGTGGGATTAAGATTAAATCCACATCGTTTAAACTGAAATATGATAAACCAATGTATAAAGACTTGGAGACCTTTAAAAAATGGAACATCAAAATTTAATAATCTTCCACGATCAACAACAAATTAAGCTTTGTTTTCAATAAATTTTACATTAAAATATATTAAAATAATCATCTATCAATTTTAATAAAATAGGGTTGTTTCATCTCCTACACGTACAGTTCAATTAGTAGCTAAGGGGAAAACCAACAAAATTTCTGCAAATTTCATCTCTAAACCAACCCATTAATTTTTGTAGAGTGTTATAATTTCTGTATTTTTCTGAGGTTAGAAAATTCCCAGTTAACAGGGTACATGACGGAGGAAATAGGTGGTGGCTCTAGTCATGATGAAGCAAGGACTTGTCAAAGAGGGCACTGGAGACCTGCTGAAGATGAAAAACTCCGGCAGCTTGTCCAACAATATGGCCCTCAAAACTGGAATTCCATTGCTGAAAAACTTAAAGGAAGATCAGGTATGTATAGATATGTATATGTATTTATTTTCGATTCCTTGGATAATTCTTTAGCTATTACTGTTTAAGAAATTAGGGTTCCTTGTTTTCTTCCATAATAATAACATTTGCATGTGTATATTATAATAGCATATATGTATATTAGGTAATTAGTAATTAAGACTAATTAGAAGAATTTCACTTAAACAAAGAGTATTATTACTAATCAAATCGGAATACATGTTAAACTTTTAGATGTGGTGATTTACATTATAAACAAGTCGGAACTCATGTTTCAGTGTCATCCAATTATGAAAATTTCAAATTAATATTTTTTTGAAATATATTTTATAAAACATATGTAAGTGTGCGAGCGCATATAGTGTATATAGAATCGAGTTTTTCCCATTTTTAATTGTATAATTTTTTAGATAAAAATGCTGTGTACTATTACTTTTCACTTTCAAAAGAATTTAGCATCTTTAAAGAATTTGGATCTATTGAACCCAACTCTTCAAAAAAATTTAAGTTTAGGAAGATGAATGAATTATATATAATTTGACAATATGTTTTCAACATGTCCCCTCACAATTGCTAAATACATTTTATTTTTTATTTTTTATCAAATGCATACGATGTGAACAAGTTTCATATACAATTGGGTGACGATGAAACATCCTATTCCTCTTATACCGTGCTGATTTTTTATTATTTAAAAGCTCAAGATGTTAAACATATATTATACTTATTTATTTAAATTATGTGTTTAACACGTGCGAGCAGGTAAAAGTTGCAGATTGAGATGGTTTAATCAACTCGATCCAAGAATAAACAGGAGGCCATTCACTGAAGAAGAAGAAGAAAGGCTTCTTGCAGCCCATAGAATACATGGAAATAAGTGGGCATTTATATCTAGATTTTTTCCAGGTAGAACAGACAATGCTGTTAAGAATCATTGGCATGTCATTATGGCCAGAAAACAAAGAGAACAATCCAAGATTTCTGGTAAGAAAAGTTCTCAAGATGACTCCAACTCTCATTCCTATATTGTTGGACAAAAGAATTCTAGATTCCCAGACATTGGGATTCTTGATTTCATTCAATTAAGTCAATGATGAAATCCTTGGCCAAGGTGTACTCATAAGTCGAAAAGGAGTTTTCGATTTATATTGACTTAATAGTGGAGTGAAAGATATGATCGATGATCGAGATTGACACAATTCCATATCTCGTAATTGATCGAATCATATTGACGAAGGGATTATAGTTTCACGGTAAACGAACGAATTTGATTTTGTCATACCACGTGACATTTTCCGTCACATGTATTGCCCTGACACATTGCTAGATGTCAATCAGGGACGGCGAGTGTGAATTGACGATAAATTAAAAGGGTATTTTAATTTATCAATTTTGATTAGATCAAAATAATATTTCACGTCGTTAGGCATCGTGGTCGGGAACCTAATGGGTCGCACACAAAAGAGAATTGGAAGATTGTAAATTGCCAATTGGTTAATTTAACAATCGTTGGATAAATTAATTAATTGGATTTGTTATTTATATTTTCGAATTAATTAATTGGATTAATTAATTCACGGACCGGGGTTTAATTAATGGATTAATTAATTATTGGACCGGACCAGGCCGAGCCTGTTTGGGTTTATATAAATACATAATTAGGGTTTGAGGTCCATTAAGGTTTTCATTATTTTTGCTGGCACAAGAGAAAACCCTAGAGGCTGCAATCATATTCTTTGTGTGGATCACCGTTGGAGGCTGGACAATTGGACAGCTGTGGTGGCGAATCAAGGTTGTGGAACGAAAAGAAAAGCAAAAGGATTGCAGATCTGAAAAAGGTACAATCTTATCACAATTTCTATCTAAACACAAAGGCGATTCTTGGTGGGAATCGAAAATTATTTTAAATTCCGCTGTGCATGTATAAGTAGATTCCCAACAGTGGTATCAGAGCTGCTTTGTGTTTGTTAGAAATTGTTTAATATATTTGGGCAGTCAATAGTTGATTGTTATATTTTTCTTGTTCCTAGCAATTAATGAAAATTCGATTTTCATAAATTTTGAAATCTGATTTCGGAATTAAAAAGAAAAAAAAAGGTGGTTGGATGGATCTAAAATCGGGGCAGCAACCGGAGCTGCCCGACGATTGAGGGCGGCTGCTGCCGGTTTGGCAGCGCCAGGCCGGGCGCTGCTGTAACACAGTAGCGTTACAGCAGCGCCAGGCCAGCGCTGTTGTAACACAGCAACGCGCGGCGCTGCTGCTGTTCATCGTAGCAGCGCCGCGCGCTGCTACGACGGCACGAAGTCGCCGGCCTAAAGCCGGCGGCGCCCCTAAAACCAAGAAGAAGTGGCGCCGCCAAAAGAAGTAAGGGAAAACAAAAAAAAAAAAAAGGGAAAAGGAAACTTAGGTTTTTCAGTTCGGTTTTGGGGTGATGGAAAATGAGGGCCTCTCTGCAATTTTCGAAATTTCTGGGTGCCCCCTGCAATTAAAGAATAAAGGGGTGATTTTGCAATTTTAAATAAAGGGCTGCTCTGCAATTTTCGAAATTTGGAGGGCCGGCTGCATTAAGGGAAATGGGTCGTTTTGCAATATTTTAAAACGGGACTTGTTCTGCAATTTTAAATCTTGAAAGGGTGCGATGTTAATTTCAAACTTGGGTCAATTTGCAAGTTTTCAAAATGGTTTTGAATTTGAATTTTGAAATTGTTTTAAAATTAATTTTAATTGGGTTTGACCCATAATTTAATTTTGACCCAAATTAAAATTTTATTTAAAATTGACGACATTTTATATTTTCGTTAAAATTGGATTTTGACTTAAATATTAAACTTTGACCCTAAATTGAATTTTATTTTATTTAGGAGTTTTATCCTAAATTAAAATCTTAATTCAATTTAAGTTAGAATTGGATTCTAATTTAGTGTTTAATTAAAATTTGATTTTAATTAAATTATTCGCCCAAAAATATTTTAGAAATTAGAATTGGATTCTAATTTGACGTCTAATTAAAATTTGATTTTAATTAAATTGTCTTGCCCTAAATTTCTTTTTGGAATTAGAGTTTGACTCTAATCTGCTATTTAATTAAAATTAGATTTTAATTAAATCAATTCACCCTATAATTTGTTCTAATTAGAATTAGACTCTAATTTGATGTTTAATTAAAATTTGATTTTGATTAAACATGTTCGCCCTAAAATCTTAGATTTAGAGTTTAGACTCTAGCTTTACCATTTAATTAAAATTTGATTTTAATTAAATTCATTCGCCCTTAAATATTGAAATTAGAGTTAGACTCTAGTTTTGTCATTTAATTAAATTTTGATTTTAATTAAATTCAACCGCCTTACATTTTGAAATTAGAGTTTGACTCTAATTTGATATTTAATTAAGATTTGATTTTAATTAAATAATCTCGCCATATAATTGTTGAATTAGAGTTGGACTCTAATTTGATATTTAATTAAGATTTGATTTTAATTAAATAACCCCCCATATAATTGTTGAATTAGAGTTGGACTCTAATTTGTTATTTAATTAAAATTTGTTATTTAATTAAATAAATATTCCCGCTAATTAAATAATCGATTAATATGATTAATCAATTATTTAATTATTCCGATCCATTTGTCTAAAAGAGTTTAGACGACTTAATTGCTAGAAACTTGAAACTTATTTGCATATAATATTAGATATTATATAGGTATACATTTATGTGATGAATGTATTATTAGTGGACGATTATGGACTCGACCATATGGATGTGTTGAATGGTTAATTTTTATTTTTGTTGTTTTATGGGTCTTCGAGCTCTTAATTGTTTTGGGCCTGCGAGTCCATTATTATTATTGTTACTATGGGCCTGCGAGTCCAATTTCATTTAGGCCTACGTGCCAATTAGTATAGGATACATGTTGGAATTGGACAAATTGAAGAGATAAAAAGAGGTGGAGACCATGGAGATGGTGCATTGACACTGTT
>NC_036253.1:15289429-15293195 GCF_002742605.1 Olea europaea var. sylvestris | reverse complement strand
TTATTTGCATAGTAGATGTATAATAATAGTATATATGATTGTATTGTTGTTGATGAGACTCGTGAATGCAAAATCCCTCCATAAAATATTAAGTCACATTTATAATCGCCTTCCATCATTATAGTGAAAAATTAGAGTCCCAAATCGTCTCAGCTTGTTGAGTACACTCAAGGCTTGTCCATTAGGGATATGTTTGACACTATGAAATATTTGTTATTTCTGAATGATGGGTTTGACTTAACTAAAATTTATCTTTTGTTGAGTACACTCAAGGAGATAAATTTTAGAGGCATGTTAAGCTAACACATAAGATGTGTGAAAATAAAGAGTTGTCAGCTTAATGATCTGGGAGTTGTATGGAGATACAATTGATAATAGTATCTACCCAAATATTATATTAGGGCTTGTTGAGTACACTCAAGGTCTTAATATAATAGATGAGATCCCAACCCACTGGGAGTCGAGCATGACTCCATAAATTTATGTGAGAGGGTCATAAATTTTATTTAAACAGTGGGAGCATAATTAGTTTAATAAAAGACCATTTTAAATTGATTAATGCATTTTATATATTTTATTCTTTTCCTTTTCGTCATTTACATTTATATTGAATCTGAGTAACCATATGTTTTGAATGGCATACTAGATGCCAACAACAACCAAACTATATTTTCTTGATTGACACTGCAATTTGAGAATTGTTCTCATGCATGAGAAAATTGGTCACGTCCTTGAGTAGCCCTTTCCAGAGACACCTGCTGATGACTCGATTAAAGAAGAGGTGGCTACTATAGTAAACGCAGTGATGATAATAGTACTGCAACGTATATGATACTTGCAACTATGTCACTGAATTACAAAAACAACTTGAGAGTATAGATGTTAACACATAATTCTTCACTACAAAGAGTTGTATGATAATAATTATGTGTGGAAGGATATGAGACTTCCAAACAACTATACCGGTGCAAAATGACAGAGTAATCTTCAATCGATGCTTAGACACTGAAGATGATTGACGTTGAGAAATGTCTCAACTGTGTTCAATAATAAATAATGAACCAAGTAGTGACTTGGTTCTGCAATCTCTGTCAGAGAAAGCTATGCATAACTGATTATGAATTTAACGTGAATAAGCTTGAATGCGCAATTATTGAGTTGCTTAACATGCTTAGGACTGTTAACCCCTTTATCGAAGTCGGTAATGGGGAAACCATTGATTTCTTTAAAGATATTAAGAGGAAGTCTAAAGGGGCTTTGTGAAAGCACCCAATATGGTTAAGACAGTATAAGCGAAAGGACAAATACCAAATCTAATGACCCTTGGTTTCATTATAGAATGAAAGGTCATTGGAAGGAATATTGTATG
This sequence comes from Olea europaea var. sylvestris, assembly GCF_002742605.1. NCBI lineage: Eukaryota > Viridiplantae > Streptophyta > Magnoliopsida > Lamiales > Oleaceae > Olea > Olea europaea. The sequence goes on along the minus strand of NC_036253.1, from coordinate 15,291,826 downwards.
GCTTACGTCTACTTCACGAGTCTCTTAGGTATATGATACCAGGTGTAAATATCGTATTTATACAAATATGGAGAAACTAAAAAGAAGTAGACCACTGCGAAAGGGAGAAGTTGACATACACGTTGGAGATTAGCAAAGGCTCCTACATTACCTGTATGAATATAATTCTTACTATTGCCTTTTGTTTTAGTATTGAAATGTCGTTTTATGCCAACTATAGCTGGAACATTAAAATGAATTTCATGTTCAGACATAAACTATTTTAATGTTAAGGACAATTGTTGTTCTTGTTTATCTTGTTAAAGATCCTAATGGCTATGGTAAATTATAAAACGACATTTATATTCTTTAATACTAAAGATTCTATAATAAGTATAGAAATTATAAGGCATAAATACTATAATCTAATTATTACCAAAAATCTGGCATGACAGACTTTGTCATTTAGATGAAATATAATTCCAAAGTTACATAAAGATGTATACTTGGGATTAATTCATTTTGACAAGTACAAATTATGCATGTCTGGCACAATAACAAAATCTTCTTTTGCTTGAAAAGAAGAAAGGTCAGCATAATTACTGGTCTAATGCATAGTGATGCATATGGATTCATGTCAATCAATGTCAGGTAATGTTTCTCTTATTTCATCAATGATCAAGTATACTTGATGAAAACTCAAACATAAAACTCTTGAAAAGTTCAAGGGATTCACACTAGAATTAGAGAAACAAGAGGTAAAGATACCTTCACATTAAGATTCGATCAAGTGAGAGTATCTTAAAGATAAAATTTAGATTATCTAAGAGAGAATGAGATTCTCGTGCAGTGGACTCCTTCATATACACTACAGTAAGGTGGTGTATCTAAAAGGAGGAATCGTTAATTATTATATATAATGCGATTAATAACAAGCCATGCAAATTTCTCAAAATTGTTTTGAGGTCACGCATTGATTGCAGTGTGCAACACACTAAACCATGTCCCATCTAAATTGGTTAACAGAATTCCATATGAGTTATGGAAAGACAATAGTCCCAATTTATCTTATATGAAAGATTGGGGCCATGACGCTTATTTGAAGCGCCTTAAATCGGATAAATTTGAGACCGAATCCGATAAATACATATCTGTGTGATATTTAAAGGAGACATTTGAATATAAATTCTATTATCATGAAGAAAGTCTTCGTCTCACGACACATCGTCTTCTTAGAGAAAATGTTTACTCTAAGAGAGGACAGTGGGAGTAAAATAGAATTTTGAAAGAGTTCAAAAGTCCACAGATATAGTTAACCAAGTAGATAAATCCGAGTTTGATCCCATATCTGATATGTGACATACTTTGGATCAGGAAGTAAAGACTCCTGAGGACATGACAGCTCTATGTGAATCTAGTAGGATCATTCGACCTTCAAGAAGGTGCGAATTCATGATCATTAATCAGGTATCAGTGATCTAGGATAATGAACCTACTAGTTGCAACAAAATAAAGTCAAGTGTTGACTTAAAAGAGACAGCAAAAGGCCATGAAACTCGAAATGAGACTCAACGCAAATGAACAAGGTTTAGACCTTGGTCAAGCCTCCTAATGGAATAAAGCCCATAAGCTTTTGTAAATAGTTTACAAAAGAAAAAGTCGATATGGATATGAATATCCATATATACAAAGCAATGCTAGAAGCAAAGGTTAAATGTTGACCTTGGTGAAATATTTCTCCTGTAGCCTTGCTTAAGTCCATTCGGGTTTTGTTTGCAACAGTTGCATATCGTGACTAGAGGTTAAGAGAAGTCTCTTGGAGTTGAAATCTTAGATTTGATGAAAAGTCAAAGTGTTTGATTTTATCAAATTTGAAAACGAATTGTGTGTTGTGTGTTTACAAGAAGATAGTAGGAGCATTGTCGTATTTCTAATATTATAGAAAACGACATCTCTATGTTTCAATTGTTAAAATAATGGTTGTTAAAGAATTTACTCATGAATGATATGGGAGAAGCAACTTGATCTATAGAGGTAGATCTAGAAGATCGCTTAACTTATCCCAATTTACATAGATGAAATCTTGAGAAGATTTCATATGGAGAAATTGGTTTACTCTTAAGCGGTATGTTGGAAAGGTTCCAAACGTGAAGCAACCGTTGTTTCAATAGTAGAAACCTAATACATGGATACTTCAGAAGTAGCAAAGAGTTGCAATATGGATCATGATGTTCATAAATGAATTTGGAGTGGTTCCTGATATTGTTGATCACATACAATAGTATTGTGATAACAATAGAGCCATTGCGAAAGTAAAGGAACTAAGGTCTCATCAATGATCCAAACATGTATTAAAACGGTATAATCTCATCAGAGAGATAATAAATAGAAATGACGCAAAGAGAAGAGCAAATTTCC
>NC_036253.1:15233228-15288524 GCF_002742605.1 Olea europaea var. sylvestris | reverse complement strand
GACGATAAATTAAAAGGGTATTTTAATTTATCAATTTTGATTAGATCAAAATAATATTTCACGTCGTTAGGCATCGTGGTCGGGAACCTAATGGGTCGCACACAAAAGAGAATTGGAAGATTGCAAATTGCCAATTGGTTAATTTAACAATCGTTGGATAAATTAATTAATTGGATTTGTTATTTATATTTTCGAATTAATTAATTGGATTAATTAATTCACGGACCGGGTTTAATTAATTGGATTGATTAATTATTGGACCGGACCGGGCCGAGCCTATTTGGGTTTATATAAATACATAACTAGGATTTGAGGTCCATTAAGGTTTTCATTATTCTTGCTGGCACAAGAGAAAACCCTAGAGGCTGCAATCATATTCTCTGTGTGGATCACCATTGGAGGCTGGACAATTGGACAGCTGTGGTGGCGAATCAAGGTTGTGGAACGAAAAGAAAAGCAAAAGGATTGCAGATCTGAAAAAGGTACAATCTTATCACAATTTCTATCTAAACACAAAGGCGATTCTTGGTGGGAATCGAAAATTATTTTAAATTCCGCTGTGCATATATAAGTAGATTCCCAACAGAAGAAACATCCTATTCCTCTTATACCGTGCTGATTTTTTATTATTTAAAAGCTCAAGATGTTAAACATATATTATACTTATTTATTTAAATTATGTGTTTAACACGTGCGAGCAGGTAAAAGTTGCAGATTGAGATGGTTTAATCAACTCGATCCAAGAATAAACAGGAGGCCATTCACTGAAGAAGAAGAAGAAAGGCTTCTTGCAGCCCATAGAATACATGGAAATAAGTGGGCATTTATATCTAGATTTTTTCCAGGTAGAACAGACAATGCTGTTAAGAATTATTGGCATGTCATTATGGCCAGAAAACAAAGAGAACAATCCAAGATTTCTGGTAAGAAAAGTTCTCAAGATGACTCCAACTCTCATTCCTATATTGTTGGACAAAAGAATTCTAGATTCCCAGACAGTGGGATTCTTGAATTCCACAACCAAAACAAAGATAGAATCTTTACTGGGTCCTCCTCCTCGGGTTCATATACATCTTGGCCTTGTAAAAGCCATTTGACAACTTATAATTTATCTTCTGCTGCTGATATTACTGCAAGAAAAGGAAGTAACCAATATAATTTTAGCTCTAACAGTTCAATCCATGGTGATTCTGCTGTCTCAAATTCCTTTGGTTATTTGGATCATCGTTTTCTCAGTAGAAAACACGGTAAAATCAATGGAGAGTTGATGCATATTGGTGCCAAGGAAGGAACAAGGATTGTACGACAAAACGAGCAATCAATCCCTAAGAAAAATCTTCCCTTCATAGATTTTCTAGGTGTGGAAATATCTTCTTGATCACTTTATTATGTGGTTATTTGCTCTTCAATTTGTATGGTATGATTAGCTTCAAACTTTCATCTTTTTGTATCATGTTAGTGTATAGTTTATCAGTTTCAGTTCGATTTTTGTTTTTAATGTAAAATATAATTCCTTTAGATGAGTTGGTCATACATTATATTATATTAGAGCAGATAAAAATCATATGTTCAAGACTTCATATCTTACTACCAGAACACCACTATATGATATCAGAAATTTAAGAAAAAATAAATATGGTCTACGATGTGTCCTACAAAAAATAGGTTCATTCCCATCATTAATGATGTAGTGGAATATGCGAAATAACGATTAACACTCTAAAATTAATTACTTCAATATAATAATATGTGAATACCGAGAATTAGACAAAACATATATAGTGATAATCTCTATATTTTATTAAATTGTTCAATAAGCGAAAAACTCCAAAACGGAACAATGTGTTGCAAGCCCAGTCCTCGAAAAGGAAACAAGCTAGAAAAGATCATCTGTTCCATCTATTGTACGGACACACCTTGATCAACCCTTGCCCCTCTTCAGATTGTACTACATGTTCAAGAACCTGGTCATGACTGCATCATTAATGTATGGACGTGATGATCAACTCCTTCTATAGTAAAAATAATTACAGGATATCTTTTTATAATACTAAGTCCTACTTCTAAGTGATAATTCACAGTGAAGACAATTGGTTGAATCTCATGAAACTATTTTTTGGAGTTTCATTCATTTTCATCTTGCAAAATACCAGACTGGAAAAGTATGATCTTCCCCTCTCCGTATGTACTATTGAACCGAAACTATGGTTATTTACTGGAAATTTGAGTAGAACAATTTCTGAATGTCTACGCAGTGAACTTGAATTTACCAAAGATAGTAAAATGTGACTTCCAGTCATTTAGGCGTGGAAAAATCAGCAATAATGAACTTTGTTGAAGTTGGACAAATAATTTATATAAAAAATAAAAACAACCATTGAGTTGGGGATTTGGCACGAACTCTTACTAGTATTATTCAGTGTGACATAATTGTGGTACAGAAACTGGAATCCAAAAGCTATAGTAGGAGGATGAGCACCTCCTAACGCCAAGGTTGTTGCCTCTTATCTTGCAACGTAAATAATCACTCTCTCTCCATTCGGTGAATTTGATTAAGATCTAAATAATGTTGTAAGGTTCACGGAATGTCGGAACTAGCACAAGGATAAAAAAATTTGGGGGAAGGGGGGTGTCAAAGTGATTGGCCAAAATGGCCAATCTGAGGGGTCGCGAGTTGCATCTCTTGGCCAGGTCACGACCAGTAAGGAATCCTACTGGTCCCATGGCGAATAGTAGCAGTGGAAAACCAATGTTCATGACATTAGGTTTGTTCCTCAAAATTTAGGTTTAGGGCTTGAGTTTTGCGTATTAGAGTTGGAGAATGAAATTGTATCCAATGAAAAAGGAAAGAAAATCGGGACATTGGTACATTGTCTCATGTGGGCATGGTGGAATATCATGCGGTCACACCTCAGTATGCAGTGACATACTGGGGATGAAATTTCCCTTCCATGCGACCGCATGGAGGAGAACCATGTGGTCGCATGGTTCGACCTTGAGGGGGGCGCTGTCAATTTTTATTTTACGCGATTTTTTGACCTAATTCCCATCTTTTACCTATTTCTTGGATTTGACTCATGTACTATAAATATAGGCCTTCTCTTTCAGTTTAGGTTAAGCTTTTATTGCTGAGTTGTACAATTCTCTCCATATTATTATAATAAGACACCGATCATTTGCTTAACTCTCTTTTGCACTTTACTTTAATGGGTAATTAGCACAAAATGTCCCTATCTTTAGGGTTATTGTGCAAAACGTCTTTACCTTTCATTTTTTGACATTTTTGCCCCTATTTCCACATTTCTTTGCGAAAAACGTCATTTTCACCATTTTTTATAATGTAAAATGACCAAAATATCCTCTCATTTGAATAAAATCAAAAAAAAAAAAAAAGAAGAAAAAAAAAAAAAAAAAGAAGAAAAAAAAAAAAAAAAAAAAAAAAAGAAGAAGAAAAGAAATACAAAGAATAAATTACAATTTTACTCCTAAATATTTTAAAAAGTGCAAGTGAGTCCAAATAATTATTAAAATGCCTAATAGCCCAAAACATCCCTACGTTTGGCATATAGTGTGAAAAACGTCCCTACATTTCAAATTGGTGAAAAATGACATTTTTTGCAATAAAACGTGAAAATAGGGATGACAATGCAAAAAAATTGAAACGTATGGATATTTTCTGCAAGAAGTCTGAAACATAGGGATCTTTTTTGCTATTAGGCTTTATTAAAATATTAAAAAAAATACACACACACACACACACTCTCTCTCTCTCTCTCTACAAATGGGACTGTCATGTTAGCAGTGAAAAAACTTCTACTACCCATCACCTAAACCGTCGAACCTCCATACCGCTGAACCATCTGTTGATATTTTAAGACCATGAAGATAGATGCCCTAGTGAGTATAGTTGATTGGTGTGTTGGAAATGACATGAGTCTCTTCGAAATAGGTGATGCCGCCAATATTTGCATTCGAGAGTTGGGTATTTTGGCTTCCAATTCCGAACAAATTTATTGGCATGAAGGGTTCAAAGTTGGATTTTGGGTGGTATGTGTAGAAGGAAGTAAGGGCTTTTCGGTGGTATGGTAGTCCAGCAATTTGGGTGGTGGTTTGCTAAAGTTTTTTGGCTTCTAAGATGGTTGACCCATTTGGAGAAGAAGATGAGAGAGAGGGGGGTTTTTTTTTTTTGCTATTTTTTAATATTTTAATAAGGTCTAATAACAAAAAAGGAAATCCCTATATTTGACACTTCTTGCAAAAAAGTCTCTACGTTACAATTTTTTTTTTGCCTTTTCATCCATATTTCCACGTTTCATTGCGAAAAAGTCCTCTTTCACCAATTTGAAACATAGAGACGTTTTTCACACTATAGGCCAAACGTAGAGACGTTTTGTGCTATTAAGCTTTTTAATAATTATTTGGACTCACTTGCACTTTTTAAAACATTTAGGAATAAGACTATAATTTATTCTTTATATTTCTTTTCTTTTTTTTTTTTATTTTATATTGGACAATGGAGGAGAAATAACGGAGGAATCAAAAGACTTTATCGCAGATTCATCTTCATTTATTCAATAATATTCTGCATAAAGTCTTGAAAGAGAAAACATCAACTGCTTTGTAGATGAAACTGGAGCAGTTATGCATGATTACAAGACTCATTAGCAAACTGGCTCTGAAGCAAAAATTGTATTCCCATTGCATGACAGAAAGAAGGTCAATGGAAGATCACATTACTGTGTTCAATGAAATAGTTGCAGATTTATAGACATTAGAAGTTAAGTATAATGAGGAGGATCTAGCCTTGATTTTGTTGGGTTCACCATCCGCCTCTTATTCGTCATTTCGGGACACCATTATGTACAATCGTGAGACTTTAACCGTTAAGAATGTCTACGATACCCTGTTCTCAAAGGAGAAGATGAAGCATCTGGTTGAAGCTACATCTAAAGATGATGAAATTCTTGTATCTCATGGTGATCGACAGAAGGAAAGATCAAAAGTCAACTCCAGCAATTTGTATTGCTTCTACTGCAGAAGGAAATGACACTTAAACAAAAAATTGTGACAAGTTGCAAGCTAAATGTAATTTAGCTGCAAATCATAGGGGGCAATCATGTATAGAGCTGTCAATGTATTGTATTTTGATCTAAATTTGATGGAATTAATGGAATATGGATTTAGGGTCTTGATCTGATAACCCGATCGAGATCCAAACTCGATAATCCGTTAACTAAATGAATCAAATATGTATATAGGTCAATCCGATCCGATAACAACCAAATCCAATTTATTATAATAATATATTATATTTTTTATATTATCACATAATTTATAACACAGTTTTTTCCATTTTGAAAATTGTATTATACTTTACATGTAATTTTTAAATAATATATAATATTTTTAATTGAAAATTTTGAAGAGGTTTAATTTTTTTATTAATTAGAAAAAGATAAAAATAATAATTAATTTATTGATTAGATTTACTACAATAATTTGTTTTATAACGTAAAAAACTAAATTAATATGTCCAAAATAATTTACTTTGTTCAAATTGATGTTATTTGTAAATAAAATATTATTGAGGCTATGATTTTTAATGAAAATAATAAAGTAAACGAGCAAGCACTTAGAATTGACAAATGATTGTAATTAGTATCTTATATTGAAAGATCACTAAATTTTTGGAAGAGGAGAATCCTTTAGAAAACTAGTATTCCACATTGGAATATCACTAAAATATTTCAAGAGGAGGCTCATTTAAAAATGAGTTAAAATGAGCATCACTTGGATAAAAAAAATTGATTTGGGCCTCGTAATATAATAAATGAGCTCATCAAGATAGTTTAAATATTTTTTAAAATAAATAAATAATTAAAATCTTGTTGAGACTATGATTTTTAATGGAAAAAATAAATAAATTTTTTATTTTTCTAATTTTTTTTCAATTTTGAATTGGGTTATCGGATCGGATATCCGATAACATAGCTAATCGGATATGAATTTAACATTCAAATATCCATTGAATTATCGGATTGGATCGAATAATAATTCTTAACGAATCGGGTCGAATTTGAGCAGATCCGATTCATTTACAGACCTAATCATGTACTTCAGACGAGACCACTGTCGTTGAGGATTTTTCAGATGGCGATGATGTATTGCTGACTGTGGTATCTGACGTAGAGTCTAAACCTGACGAGGAGCGAATTCTCGATTCTGCATGTTCGTATAATATGTTTTCAAATCGAAATTTCTTTCAGACATATGAAGCTGTTAAGTAAGGTGGAATTGTGATGGGAAATAACCAGTCTTACTGTGTTGCTGAAATCGGTTGAGTCAGACTAAAGTTATAGGATGGGACGGTCAGAACAATTAATCAAGTTCGATGTGTTTCAGACTTGAAAATGAATTTCATATCGCTGAGTACTCTAGATGCAAAATGATATAAATTCTCTGGTGGAGAAGGAGTCTTAAAGTTCCGAAGGGGTGTTCGGGTTGTACTGGAGGGGCGGAAGAAGTCTCAGTTGTACATATTGTAGAGAAGCGCAGAAACAGTTAAGAAACATTTGGACAAGTTTAGTACCGTGGTGGATATTTAATTTGGTACAATACCTTTTGTGACAGGTTCTGGGTCGGTTTAGAACATTACTCGAGGGAGCGTTAGTGATTTTCTTTGCCACCAATTTTAGCGGATGCATTGTGTTTAAGTGCCAGGGTTGGACTCATGGAACGTAGGTACAGTGGTATCAGTAATGTCTGTGATGCTTTTCGGGATTGTTGAAGGTGATAGTTCTGGCAAGAGGCCTTCTGATAAGACATTTGGTATAGTTTCTGCTACAGGGTGTGCTTTGACCCTATTTGGTTAACAGTAATTCCTCAGTGGAATTTTGGGAACCCGAGAATAGGGTTAAGGTATATCATGTGGACGCCGTACAAATGATGATTTTTTTTGGTGATGGAGAGTTTTGGTTACTGTGTTGAAGAGTTTAACTATTTTGACATAGACAGATTTGTTTCTTAGGTGAAGAAATTTTTTTTGGAGCTTCATTCGTTGCATCAGAATTTTGAGTTAAGGTGGAGATTGTTAGGTTTGTGCCTCAAAATTTAGGTTCAGGGCTTGAGTTTTGTGTATTAGAGTTGGAGAATCAAATTATATCAAATGAAAAAGGAAAGAAAATAGAGGCATTGGTGCATTGTTTCATGTAACCGCACGGTGAAGTACCATGCTGTTGCACCCCGATATACATACCTAGCGGTCGCATGGTTCGACATCGAGGGGGGTGCCACCAATTTTTCTTTTACGCGATTTTTTGACATAATTTCCATCTTTCACCTATTTCTAGGGTTTCGCTCGTGTACTATAAATATAGGCTTCCTCTATTAGTTTAGGTTAAGGTTTTATTGCAGAGTTTTATAATTTCCTCCATATTGTTATGGTAAAACATCGTTCATTTGCTTAACTCTCTTTTGCACCTTACTTTAATCTTGTTTCATCTTTGTGATCGTGTTACATATTTCATACAATGTCATTAATCTCAATTATTGCGTCGCCTTTGGGATAAACACATGGTTCTACTCTAAATGGTTTTAGGCCCACGTAGTTTGAAATTTAAAGTGTAAAGGCACTTGTGAAGTGTTGTAACGCTTGGGCGATATGTATTAACAATCTATAAATAGATTGATAATTCTTTGATTAAATTTTAAGAAATTCTTACATTCTTCTTCCTTGATTTATTAAACAACTTCAAAGGCACACACATGATACTATTGTAAATATTATGCCCTAGGTCCAATCAACTTTGGACATAAATACTTTTATATATAATTAATGCAATTAAATGGTAGATCTATTATTTAATTAATAGACAATTAAATAAATAATAGAATCCGTAGATTCAAATCTTCGTAATTTGTTAATCATAAGGAGTTGTGATTGTGATATACAAATTACATCTGATTGAATCTTAAATTGTCCGTGGTCGTAAGTGATAACGAGATACGGATATCGTTATTACGGATAGACCATCACGTGTGGCATTTCTTGCTTGTGAAGTAAGTAGCTGATTTCACAAGCTAAAGTGTGGTGACACTTAAATGACATGTGGATGTTTTGTTATAGAACAAAATATTGGAGACCCGTCGAGAGATTCCACATGGATAACTATCTGAGTGTTAGTGGTTAATCTTTAACGTTCGGTAATGGAATTGGTCTTTAGACTTGAGGTCGTCATGGTACCTTATATAAGGACAGTCATACTTTGGCGGTGTTGGATGTTGCTCTACAAAGGGCCGCTAATACGATATCGTTCGGGTACGTCAAGAATCGTATGAAGGTTGTGATTGACCAATAAAGGATTCGTCACTCTTAGATAGTAGGAGATTATGATCTGCGTTTCATTCAATTAAGTCGATAACGAAATCCTTGGCCAAGGTGTACTCATAAGTCGAAAAGGAGTTTTCGACTTATATTGACTTAATAGTGGAGTGAAAGATATGATCGAAATTCGGGATGACACAATTCCATATCTCGTAATTGATCGGACCATATTGACGAAGGGATTATAATTTCACGGTAAACGAACGAGTTTGGTTTTGTCACACGACGTGACATTTTCCGTCACATGTATTGCCCTGACACATTGCTAGATGTCAATCAGGGACGGCGAGTGTGAATTGACGATAAATTAAAAGAGTGTTTTAATTTATCAATTTTGATTATATCAAAATAATATTTCACGTCGTTAGGCATCGTGGTCGGGAACCTAATGGGTCACACACAAAAGAGAATTGGAAGATTACAAATTGCCAATTAGTTAATTTAACAATCGTTGGATAAATTAATTAATTGGATTTGTTATTTATATTCCCAAATTAATTAATTGGATTAATTAATTCACGGACCGGGTTTAATTAATTAGATTAATTAAATATTGGATCGGACCGGGTCGAGCCCGTTTGGATTTATATAGCTAGGGTTTGAGGTCCATATGATTTTCATTATTCTTGCTGGCACAAGAGAGAAAACTCTAGAAGCTGCAATCTTATTCTCTGTGTGGATCACCATTGGAGTCTGGACAATTGGACAGCTATGGTGGCGAATCAAGATTGCTGGAACGAGAAGAAAAGCAAAAGGTTTGCAGAATTCTTCAAAGGTACAATCTTTATCACGATTTCTATCTAAACACAAAGGGATCCTCGGTGGGAATCGAAATAATTTTAATTTTTCGCTGTGCATGTATAAGTAGATTCCCAACAACTATAGCATTGAAGAAACCGATAAGTCTTGAAAAAGCTGAAGTGCATTCATACAAACGTAAATCCCTAAATTGACTTCTCCAAAGATACATCAAAATGTCTAACTAAAATAAGAGGTATAGCAAACTTGGACTTGACTAAACCTTAAAACAGAAAAGTTTATTCTTCATCCTTAATAATTTGGGTGCCAAATCCTTCAATCCACCAGAGTAACCTCAGTAGGCCCCATGGCCTTCAAGGCGAACTTCTTTTTTTTTTCCTTCATTATCTTTCTTCTTTTTCAAAGTTTGCATTCTGTTGACACATAAAAATTCAGCCCAAATCGAATGGTACAAGGAATGAAGCCCAATTGGAGGATCCCCAAATCAGATAGCTCAAAGAACGAAATCCAATCAAACAATTCAAGATGAAGTCTCAAATAGGGAGGCCCAAGAACGTGGTAACACCATCGCCCAAGTTTGCAAGTCGTCCAGAATCTGAGCGAATGGAGTGCCATGCAGTCGCTCAGAGCTGTTACTCTATTCTCGCCCAAACCTTCGAGTCGCCCAAGGTCTTAGCAAACATAAAGTGTGGTGGTTATCAAGAAGTGCAGTTATCAAAGCAGTTATTAAAGCAGCCCTATCACGTTCCACGATTCAAGGAATTCAATCGAAAACGGTTGAACGACGAAGAGTAATGGCAGCAGTTAAAAAAGGCAGTTCCATGATAAGTTGGACATTACGAGGAAAGTGGGCTGTTGTAGAACGATCAAACAGTTTTTAGGCGGTTGATCACAAAGAGATCATCCAGGGAGTATAAAAGGAAGAAAAGACATAGAGCAAAGGACCGAATCAAAAACTCTCGAACAGAGAGCATGTAATTTTAAATTCCTTAGCTTAGATTTAAACACTTCTTTCAATAACTCGTGTGCTTGCGCCCCTTGGAGGCATTCTGTTTTTAATTTCCAATTGTAAAGTCATCACCAATAAAAGAACACCCATTTTTGGGACTTTGTCTCAAGAGGTTTGTCCCTTACACAATCGTCTGATCCCTTTTAATTGTTAGCGACTAACCCGCACGAAACAATTTGGCACGCCCAGTGGGACGGTGGTGTTTGGTGTTGAAAATACAAAAGGTAAAACAATATGCCTCAGAGATTCGATAAGGAAGCAGCAAGTCAGGGAGGAATCCAGTCTGTGATCGAGCGATATGAGGAGCAGCATGCCTCTCCACGAACAGATGGACAGAATCAGAGCAGTAACAATTGTTACGAACCAATGACGGAGTTGAGTCCTCGAACGGGTACTGCAGTGCCAAATCAGAACAATGGTAGTGGTATGCCTAACTTGGGGGGTAATCCAAATATAAGAGATAATGTCCTAAAAAATGGATATTATTAGGCCGACTTACACAAAGCCATATCCTGATTGGGTAGACCAAGCATATCCATGGCCTAGAGGGTATAAAGTGCCAGAATTCTCACTGTTTACCGGTTTAGGAGAGGTGTCTACTCTAGAACACATAGGGCGATTCACATTGCAAAGTGGTGATGTAACCGATTACTATAAAATGAGGCTTTTCCCTAGTTCATTAACAGGAGTAGCTTTCTCCTGGTTCATCAACTTGTCAGTGAACTCTGTTCAAACATGGCAACAATTGGAATAGTTATTCCACGCTCAGTTTTATAAAACTGAGTCTGAAGTCACTTTGGCTGATTTGGCGAATCTACGTCAAATGCCAAACGAATGGGCAGAAAGTTTTCTCCAAAGGTTCAAGATAGCAAGAAGCAAGTGTTTTGTACCTCTGCTCGAAAAAGAATTTGTCAAAATCGCTCAGGGCTGTTTGAGCTTTGATTTAAAAAAGAAATTCCAGGACAAGGAATTTCCTGACCTTTTCCAGTTGAGTGCGAATGTGATTAGGTATGAACGACTGATAAGAGAGGAAGAACAAGTGAAAATTCTAGTAAAGGGACTTCTTACAAAGACCCAAATTTTGATGTTCATACCATCAGCGACTAGTCATACGATCAGGCCGAAATGTGTTTAGCCGAATTGGTCAAAGGAGATATGTATACTTGTCCCATAATGGCCAAGCCTAGACCATCGGGCAAAGATGAGCCCATAAAAGATGGAAACATAAAGGCTAGAACGTTCTTATTCGATGTAACCAAAGCTGACCTTATAATTGATAAATTATATAGGGATAAGCAGATAAAGTTGAGCGATAAACATAAATTGCCATACCCTGAACAAATTAAGGGTAAAAAATATTGTAAGTGGCATAATGTATGGTCACATTTGACTAACAATTGCTTGGTTTTTCGCCATGTATTGCAGGATGCCATTGAATCAGAATGAATTACGTTCGACGATAAGAAGAAGATGGCAGCGGATGAAAATCCTTTTCCACAGCCACTTGGAGTGAACATGGTGACGTCTGGTTTCAAAAATAAGTTGCCAAAATTCAAGTTGGTCGTAGATGATGGAGAAGAGGATCCTAGACCACATCCCAGTGTCTTTAAACGAATCAAGGGGAAAGAACCAAAAAAGGACGAAGACGTCCTGTGTGCAAGATGTAAAAGAGAAGTGAATGAAAATACGGAGAAACCAGGGATATGGCAGCATCCCCATCGCCCTACTTTCTTCCCAAGCACTCAGCCTGGTAGAGGGCGATGTACATCATTCTATAGAGGACCGCCTTTTGAGAGGCTGTTCAGGCCAGCAGATAATGGGAGAACATTCAGGCCGCAACCTCGCGCGGCCAAATTTATGGCATTCATTTCAGTATAATGCAGGAAGGGCAATACCCTTCAATGAGATGACTAGAACCCAACAAAGACGTTTCCAACGACACTATAGACGAATGATGAGGCAGCAACATGGAGTGCCACATCCTAAAGCGCCTAAACTACTCAAGGTAGCCAATCAAAATGTCCTCAAAGATAGCGAAGAGACTGGTACAGATGAATCAATGAAAGAACTGCCAGAAACTTCTTCTGGGAGATCAAAGTTTGAGCGGGACAGAAGGGATGGAGAAGATCCAGATCAGCCCCTTACGATCCAGATCCAGTTCATACGTTACCTACTGTCGTGGCCAATAATTACTTACTGGCCAATGAATTCAAAAATAAAGAAAAAGAAGAAGAAGAAAAGGAGGACAACGAAGGAGAGGCTTGCATGCTAGAATGTGAAGAAGGCCAGACTTCTAGAGAGGCATACAACGATGAAGAGGACGACGGGATGACAGACATTGAAGAAGAAATCGACCTAGAAGCAGAAGGAAGAAAGAGAGGAGTATCGCGCAATACTCTGTTGAAGCAACTACATCGAGAGAGAGTTCGCGAAGTAGACTTGTTAGGAGAACCATATGGGCGTCCTTTCGATTTCTACGTACTGTACGGGATGCCCAAAAGGAAGAAAAGAGTGCCTCGCTCTGAAAAGTATGGGTCACCTCCAAGAATAATGCCCCCTCCCACAGGTTGGGTAACTGATGAGGAAGCATTAGAAAAAAGTAAGAAGGAAACTCAGGAGACAGAGGATCAGCGCGATATGTTGCACGTTGACTTATCACAGGGGGATAACTCGACAGAAAACAAGCAGGAAGTAGAAATAGAGTTTGTCGAAAAGGTTATTTTTAAACGGCCAGCTATGAAATTGACTAAACACTTGAGGCCATTGTACGTTAAAGCTCTAGTTAATGGCATCCCTATGGCAAAAGTGCTTGTCGACAATGGAGCAACTCTAAACACCATTCCATCTAGGATGATGAGAAAGTTCGCAAAGACAGAGGGTGACATGATTCCTACGGAAGTCATCCTTACGAGTTTCAATAGAGGAGCAACTTCAGCTAAGGGAGTTATGCCATTGGACATAACTATAGGAACGACTACTAGGACCATAGTCTTCTTTGTAATAGATGGTCCTACTAGTTACAATGTGTTACTAGGAAGAGATTGGATACACGGAAGTCACTGTATACCCTCATCGCTTCATCAATGCCTGATCTTTTGGAATAACAAAGGCGAAGCAGAGGTGGTACAGGCCGATCATAGGCCTTTTGTCGCAGAAGCAAATTCGATGGAAAAGTTCATGTACGAAGGAAACTATGGACCTGTCAGGGTAGTACAAGATGGGGAAGAAACTCAAGTTGTCGCGCAAAGGGAAGAGCCATTTTCAGTGGACGCGCTCACTGAAATGTTTAGACAGATGAGGCCAAATATAGTGGCCCTAGAAGAGCCAGTAATTGGCAAAAGAATAATCAAGGAGTCTTGAATGGATTCTAAGTTACAAAAGCAAATGGCCGACATTCAGGCCTTCAAAGCCAGACTACTGGCTTTCAATAAGGAATACAATGACAAGGTGAAAGAAGAGACATCCCTGAAAGCACTGAAGGACAAATTAGCAGTATTCGAGTTAGAACAAAGCATTGGCCGAGAAGTCAACAAGGTTATTTAGAAGAAGAAGTACTTACAAGGGAATTGGACGACGAAGTGATGCGGATCATCAAACCTGGTTACGCTCAAGCACAAGACCCTCTGATCAAAATAAATATTGGCAATGAAGGAGAAGACTGTCCAACATTCATCAGCCAGATGCTCGATCAAGAGGTTAGTGATAAATTAATCGCTTTGTTAAAGGAGTATAAAGATTGTATTGTTTGGGAATATGAACAAATGCCTGGTTTAGATAGAGACTTGGTGGAACATACATTACCAACTAAGCCTAATTTTAAACCTCATAGGCAGCCTCCTAGACGTTTTGCTCCCAACGTACTCTCTAAAATTAAGAAAGATATAGAGCGATTATTGAAAGCAGGTTTTATTAGAATAGCCAGATATGTCGAATGGTTGTCCAATATCGTGCTAGTACTAAAAAAGAATGGTAAACTAAGGGTGTGTATAGACTTTAGGAATTTAAACATAGCTACACCCAAAGATGAGTATCCAATGCCCACGATAGATTCTTTAGTAGACTCGACTGCTGGACATGTCATGTATTCTTTCATGGATGGGTATTCAGGATACAATCAAATTTATATAGCTGAAGAAGACATACACAAAACTGTCTTTAGATGCCCTGGGTCTCTAAGATATTTTGAATGAGTGGTTATGCCTTTCGGCCTAAAAAATGCAGGGACAACTTATCAAAAGGCAATGAATTTAATCTTTCATGATATGATAGGCAAGTTTGTTGAAGTGTATGTAGATGACATAGTAGTCAAGTCCATTAAAGAAGAGGACCATTTCGAACAGTTAAGATGTTCGTTTGAGCGAATGAAGCAATATAAACTAAAGTTGAATCCCTTGAAATGTGCATTTAGTGTTAATGCAGGGAATTTTCTTGGCTTCTTAGTACACAAGAGAGGGATTGAACTTGATAAAAATAAAGCGAAGGCCATTTTAGAAGCCAAACCACCCAACAACAAAAAAGAATTGCAAAGGTTTCTAGGCCAAGTAAACTTTTTAAGACGCTTTTTTTCTAACTGTGCAGGACGAACTAAAGTCTTTTCGCCGCTCTTAAAGCTGAAAAATCAGGACGAATTCGTCTGGAAAGAAGAACATCAAAAGGCTTTTGAAAGCCTGAAGACATATTTATCAAGTTCACCATTGTTGGTGTCACCAATCCAAGGACGGCCAATGAAAGTGTACATATCGGCTGAAAAAGAATCAATAGCTGCAATGGTCGCACAGGAAGACCAATTTGGTGAAGAAAGGGCAATTTACTACTTAAGTAGACGGTTAACGAAACGTGAATGTAATTACTCTGCTATCGAAAAATTATGTCTTGCATTGTATTTTACATATACAAAATTAAGGGTTTATTTGCGGCCCGTAACCGTTTATTTAATTTTTAAAGTAAATTTAGTTAAGTATATGTTTTCGCGCCCTATTTTACACCAAAGGGTAGGCCTTTGGACATTAGCTTTATCAGAATTTGAGATACAATATATACCTCAAAAGGTAGTCAAAAATCAGGCTTTGGCTAACTTTCTAGCTGATCATCTATGCCTTGACATGCCTGAAGAAATTGAATTATAAATCAATTCGTTCGAGCTAAAACCTTGGGTGTTGTATTTCGATGGATCAAAAACCTCTAAAGGTGTAAGAGTAGGAGTATCATTGATTAATCCTTTAGAGATTTGCTACAAGTTCGCATTCACTTTAGGCAGAATGTGCACCAACAATCAGGCCGAATATGAAGCCTTAATTGTAGGCCTAGAACTAATGATAGATATGGGAGTAAGAAATGTGATCGTTAGGGGCGATTCTCAATTGGTAATCCACCAATTGATTGGTGATTTTAAATGCCAAAGTGATTCCATTATAAGTCAATATGAGATCGCCCAAGAATTGTTAGAAGAATTCGACCAAGTAGAATTTCAATGCGTTAATAGGATATATAACGATGTGGCAAATGAGTTAGCCCAAATGGCCTCAGGGTACTCGAAGGTTTTGAATTGGAAGTCTACTTATGAGTATGGAATCATATTGCCCGTGACTCAAAGAAGGGCGAGAAAGATTGAACTTCATTGCATACAAGATGGAGATGCAATAGATTGGAGAATAGAGATTAAAAGGTTCCGTAAAGAACCTAATGGAGGGATTAGTAGGAAAATGAAGCTGTGTTTGCTGAACTATACACTAATAGATAAAGAGTTGTTTAAGAAACGCTCTGATGGGGTATTGCTAAAGTGTGTAAATTTGCAAGAAACCAGGACGATCATTGCTGAGGTGCACGAAGGGATATGTGGAGCTCATCAAGCTGGGCAAAGGATGAGATGGTTAATTATTAGGAGTGGATATTTTTTGCCAAAGATGGGAGAATTATGCGTTTAGTATGCAAAGAGTTGTTTAGCATGCCATAAGCATGGTCCAATACAAAGGGCGCCAGCACGAGAGATGACACCTATTATTAAACATTGGCCGTTTAAGGGTTGGGCGATAGACCTGATAGGGAAGATTTATCCCCCATCGTCCAAGCAACATACTTTTGTTATAGTTGCAACCGACTATTTCACTAAGTGGGTAGATGCGGTACCTTTGAAAGAGATCACCCAAAAGAATGTCATAGAGTTTATCCGTAATCACATTATTTATAGGTTTGGAATTTCACAAACGTTAATGGTAGATCACGGAACATCTTTGAATGGGGATCAAGTGAACAAATTTTTGCTCGAGTTTGGGGTTAAATTAGTAAACTTTACACCATATTACGCTCAATCCAACGGACAAGCAGAATCTTCTAATAAGATTCTAAAAAATATCATCAGAAAGATGATATATGAAAATGCCAGAAATTGGCACGAATGTCTGAACAATGCCTTGTGGGCTTATAGAACATCACCTCGATCAAGTACCAAAGTTACTCCTTTCCAACTTGCTTATAGACAGGAGGTCGTTTTGCCTATGGAAATCAACGTGCAATCGATTAGAGTGTGCTTGCAACATAAGTTGAATGATGATGAGTATACCGAATCACAAGTTCAAAATTTATTGGGGTTGGACGAATTAAAGTTGGACGTCTTAGATAGATTGCAAGTTCAAAAACAAAGAATGACTAAGTTTTATAATAAAAAGGTCATAGCCAAGTCGTTCAGCCTGGGTGAACTAGTTTGGAAAACGATACTTCCTTTGGATAGCAAGGATCCAAAGTACGGAAGTGGTCGCCCAATTGGGAAGGACCATACAAAATAAACAGTGTGTTGCCCAATGTAGCGTATCATTTGGAAGATTTAGATGGCACCAAGCACGTGAGATTCATTAACGGAAAATATTTGAAAAAATACGTTCCTTCTTTATGGGAATGTGAACAGATAAAAGTATAATCAAAATATGTTGAACGATTAAGGATAACAAGGTCAGAGTGAAATACGTTCAAATAAAGTCCTTTATTATCAAACGTTCAGTACAAAGATGCAAAAATACAAATGATGGATGTTCTACAAACTACAATTAAGAGTAAGCTAATCTCCCGGTCGATCGCCGAATAAGAGGGTTGACCGGCCTCGCACTGCTTTCCTAAATGCATCGCTGCAATGGTGGGATCGCCGAGTAAGAGGGTAGACTGGCCTCGCACCACCTTCTTGAATGCATCGCTGCAATGGCGGACAAAGAAACTGAGAAGCACTCTCAACAAGCAAGGTGGCTCGCAAGCATCCCAAAAATTGCCTTCTATTATCGAACTCCTTGTAAAGGACAAAGAGACGATGGGAAGAACTTTGATGGTAAAAACTTTGCTGCTGGCCAAAAAATATTTCCTATATCTCCCACACCAAAAGTGACATCAAGGCAAATAGTAAAATGGGCGGATCAAACAATCCATTTTTATAGAAAGACGAAGGTTTCGGATTGATTGTCAGAATGCTAAACAATGGCAGCAAATTGGTTTCAAAGGAGAAAATGAAGATGAAGATGGAAGATGGAAAGTGCGAAGCATACGTACATTTATAGGGGGTAGAGATGAAGAGACAGAATATGAGCAGCCACATTCTGCCTAGTAAATGGAATTAAATAGTCCAAAGTCTTGGGAAAAGAGGTGGAAATGTCAAAAGAAAATGTGCAAGATTTTTAGCACAAAGCAGTTAAATGCTTGAAGAATTGGCGATTAAAAGACAAACGTTAAATAAATGCACAAGAAGTTAACATATATGTTCATTAATGATGAACAAGGTTACAAAGAGAAAATCAAATGCGAAATTACAAAAGAAAAAGGCGTCATTTGTCTTAATTACAGTCCACCCCACACTAAACGAATTTGTTCCCTAAGTTTTTCCCAATCCTCGTTCTGCCGAGAGAAAGTGATGTTCAATTTGGCCACGACATCATCATCAACTTCCAACTTCTTGTACTGCTCAACCAAGGACTTAGTTCGCTCAATTTCCTGGGAGGCGTTGCGCTTTTTAGCAGCCATTCTCGCCTTGCAGTCATCCATTTTGGCTTGAAGTCCCTTCATCTGAGTAGCCAAACTAAACATCAAAGAGTCTTCAATCATGACTTCGGAAGAGATTTCTTTCAACTCATCCTCAGCCTTGTTGATCTCCAGACGCAAAGACTCTTTTTCAGATACAGCGCGAAGATATTGAGTACTTTTGGCCTTTAGTTCAGCATTCTTGGCCAGCAAAGAAAGGACCTCGGAGTGGATAACTTTCAACGTCGCTTTAAAATCGGCAAAAATATTGAGCGACGGAAATGTCAGTGCTTGCTCCAACTTCGCATTCAAATGCTCAAGTTTATCCTTGTGTCTGGCAGCACTATAGCTACCAATGTCCATATCCATGAAGGACACATACTCAAATATCGACTGCTTGAAAAACTTCAAATCTTCCTCTGAAAAAGCAGCAGGACGATCAGATGGAGCAGGGCGAGATGTCTTGACTTGCCCCCAGGAAGTGAACAAGTCTTGGATAGAACGCACAATCCTGTCAGCATCCTGCAAAGAAAATTGCCAATATTGAAGATTCTCACTACAACGAACAAGATGGAAATAAAAGTGAAGCAAAGGTTACCCCATCAACAATCGTGGAAGATGGCATATCCTCAGCCAAGTCTGCCACCTGTGACTCCTCCATTCGTGAGGACTTCCCCTTGTCTGAGCGAGAAGATGTTGCAACAACGGGCAGACTCATAGGAGTATCTGCAGAACTCAAGAGCAACAAATCAGAAACCAATAGCACAAGCAAAGGTAAGGCATCAAAAAACTGAATTACCTTCTGCTTCGATGTTTGGGGGGTTGACGCCCTGGGAAGAAGGTGGCTCATCCTGGGTTGTGATGAGGATTCTGGGACTGAAGATGTCTCTTTAAGCGTAGTCCCCTCATCAATCGGTTTGGATGAAGTAGCCTCAGCGGAGGATGATGGAGCGGGAGCTGCCGATGCCAAAGCCTTTAAAGGAGAGGCTGAACTTTTCTGAGAAGTCCAAATAAATCATCAGCACACAAAAATGTTTCAAGTATGGAAAAGTGTGCTTGTGAGTAAACCAATTTAATTACCTTCCTCCTGATGATAAGAGGGGTATCATCATCATCATCAACATCATCCTCCAGAATGGGAGATGCTGAGACTGGCCGTTTGCGGTTTGGGGCACTTTTGGCTGTAGTAGGCTTGGCAGGGAGAGAAGAAGATGGACGAGCAGACTGTTTAGGGCGACGAGGAGGAGAAGGACTCTGGATGGACAAAGGAGTGACTAAAACAGGAGGAGGAGAAGAAATGCTCGGCTGGTCCAGTGAATGAAAGGCACGATTGGCATCAGTCGCAAACAATCTGCGCTTCACTGACGGCCAGAGCTGTTCAAAAAGAGGATGGATGGCGTGGCTAGAATTGAAGGGGCTAATGAAAAATAGCTTGTTAAAAGAAGATTGCGAGCATTTATAGCCTCTGCCTCCGCCTTATTAATAATATGAAAGCGGTCAATCAAGTTCCTTGAATAGCAAGGAGGAACAGGCCAAGTTTGGCAGAAACCAAGTTGACGAACAAAAAATTGGGGAGCATAAATTTCTACCCCTGCCTTGGCATTGGTCCCAGTTAAAATATCATGAAATAACTCCCTCTCGGTTAAAAACTAGATCCAAATGAGCAGAGAGGTGCTCGCGCTGTCTATAGTGGAGGGGGGATGCACATAGTTTGGAGTCAAAAAAGGAGGAAAAGGAAAGAAGGAAGGGATTGAATTAAAAGAATAAAAGAATGAAAAAATGTCCCTTCAGGACATATTTAAACGAGCCAAGGGCTCAATAGCTAGCCCATAGCAGCTAGCAGAGGAACGAGAAATTGATGGAGCACCAAGCAATGGAAAATAGGATCTCAACCACAGTTGAGTGAACCAAAGAGGTTCACTGCCAATGGGAGATGCACCATTCTTCAATTGAGTTTGAAGAGAAGCCATGCCTCTATAAAGAACAGCCAAAAAGAAAGAACATAAATTCAAAGGTCTGCCACGCGCCAATTCGTGCACTATGGGTAAATAACTCGGGGAGGGCTTTATGCTTGGCACACACAAAACATATTTACAAAGCCAAACTAGAAGAAAGGTCACTCGCTCAGTATGGGAAGGCTCAGCGCTCGAATGATTGTGAAGGGTTTGCAGGCTTGAATAAGACTCGGTGTAGTTTTTACCAAATTTTGGGGCGCCACCAGAAACCAAGATACTAGGAAAAATGGTATCGCCCAAAGGTGGTAGATTCACTAGGGCCCCAACATCCCTTAAAGTAATAGACATGGGGCCAAGAGGGAAAATAAATGTATTATACTCGGAAGACCAAAAACTCAAAGCGATCGAAAAAAGTGTTGAATCAAAAGTAGGGGGTTGAATAGAGATTTCTAACAAATCAGAAATCCTAGCATTATGAAAAAGTGCTTTAGTAGGACCATGACCCACAAGATGAGCATGCCACCTACGAAAAACTACATCAGATTTAGGCCAAGTGTGAATACCTCTTTCGCGAAGTGGCCCCAGCGGCAGAGAGTTTAGAAATTGAGGGCCTTGAGTACAAGGAAACAGCTGGCCCACCGCCCCCTGTTCGACTGCCTCTGCATTGTTGAAGAAAGGACCTAGGTAGAACTCATTGAGTTCGACATTGGCGGGCGCGAGAAAACTCGGAGTTATGTATGGACAACTCAGAAGTTTCTGAAAGTCATCAAAGCTAAAGGAGTCGCCAGCTTGGGATTGTGAAGTAGCCATTAGGGATGAAACGGAGTTTTTTCAGAGTTACGTAGCAGGGAAGCAAAAGATGAATAGTAAATCGTGGGAGAGACGCGAAAAAGTGAGGCGTGATTTAATGGTGTAGTGAAATGGCGTGTTTGGGGGTTATAAGGGTTTGCAAAACGTCGCACCTTTTCAAGCTATAGAAGAATACAATGATTGAAATTCTTGTGAATTTCGAATGTTGCTGGAAACACAAAGTGAATATGGCAAAATTTAATAATTGGTATTAATTCTACCATATTGGGGGGTAATTGTTGACACATAAAAATTCAGCCCAAATCGAACGGCCCAAGGAATGAAGCCCAATTGGAGGATCCCCAAATCAGATAGCCCAAAGAACGAAGCCCAATCAAACAATTCAAGATGAAAGCCCAAATAGGGAGGCCCAAGAACGTGGTAACACCATTGCCCAAGTTTGCAAGTCGCCCAGAATCTGAGCGAATGGAGTGCCATGTAGTCGCCCAGAGCTGTTACTCTATTCTCGCCCAAACCTTCGAGTCGCCCAAGGTCTTAGCAAACATAAAGTGTGGTGGTTATCAAGAAGTGCAGTTATCAAAGCAGTTATTAAAGTAGCCCTATCACGTTCCACGATTCAAGGAATTCAATCGAAAACGGTTGAACGACGAAGAGTAATGGCAGCAGTTAAAAAAGGCAGTTCCATGACAAGTTGGCCATTACAAGGAAAGTGGGCAGTTGTAGAACGATCAAGCAGTTTTTAGGTGGTTGATCACAAAGAGATCATCCAGGAAGTATAAAAGGAAGAAAAGACATAGAGCAAAGGACCGAATCAAAAACTCTCGAACAGAGAACACGTAATTTTAAATTCCTTAGCTTAGATTTAAACACTTCTTTCAGTAACTCATGTGCTTGCGCCCCTTGGAGGCATTCTGTTTTTAATTTTCAATTGTAAAGTCATCACCAATAAAAGAACACCCCTTTTTAAGATTTTGTCTCAAGAGGTTTGTCCCTTACACAATCGTCTGATCCCTTTTAATTGTTAGCGACTAACCCGCGTGAAACACATTCATATTTACACTTCAAACTTGCTTTATGTCCAAAATAATACAGAACCGGACTCTTACATATATTCAGACACATATTTGGTGTTGGTTTTGTTATCTTTAAGTACATATTTTAGCATTTCATTGTACCGTGAAGGCAAATTTAGTTCCATTGTGCACTTATTTTTTGAATTGTAACTTAATTTAAATTGCATTAAATTGTCAAAAACTGAAAAAAATACCGTTCCAAAATCTTCGTGGTTCTGCAAATTGTACAGTTTTAAGATTTGAAAGACAGACCAAGCATAGTCCGACCTTTATTTTTAAACGGTCTAGTGCAAACCTGCATCCGAGACAACAAATGATTTAAATAATTGTTGTCAAACTTACCCACTTGCTTAACTATCACGACTAGGGTTGCATATAATTGAGTCGTTTGATATGTTCTAATCTATACGTCAAAAGGCGTGACTAATAAACATGTACACATGTATTATTATGTTTTACATTGTTGCTGCCAGGAGCATAATCCAGTGGTGTAAAGGATAAGAGTGAGGTTATCTCACGCCTTGCTGGCAA
Source organism: Olea europaea var. sylvestris (assembly GCF_002742605.1). Lineage (NCBI taxonomy): Eukaryota > Viridiplantae > Streptophyta > Magnoliopsida > Lamiales > Oleaceae > Olea > Olea europaea. The sequence goes on along the minus strand of NC_036253.1, from coordinate 15,266,009 downwards.
TCGCAGTGTGGGGGTTCGATTCTTGAGACATGAAATTGGACTCTTTGTAGGCACAGTGTATAGAAGACTCTTGTTTCCTTGCCTGTTGGGATACATTTCGCGATTTACCTCCCTTACAAAACTCTAGGGACGGGACGGTGGGGGCTCTCAAGGTTGGAGTTCAACTTTTTTTTTTTTTTTTTACATTGTTGAGTCCGATATATCAATCATGTTCATAAAGATTAGTGTGATATTTTTGAAAATAATGATCGTGACCGAACATGAGAATACAAGGACAATACAATATCCTAAGAGTGACTCCATTCTTCAGAAATTCAGAGAGTTGATTGCTAACCAGCCTCGAAGAGATTGGAGCTATTTCAGTTTGTGAGGTTAGGCATGGACAGATATTTCATTTCACTGGACACTTTTTCAAGACAGGTAAAAAGCTGTTACTTTTGTACATTTTGAGAGCATGCACGTGAAACATGTACAATGGTTTGGTGCTCTCTCTCTCTAGAGAGAGAGAGAGGGAAAAAAAAAAGCAAGGTACTTTGACCGAGTTCGGCTAAGGCTGAGAGAGAAATAAATTTAAATGCTTAGCCAAATATATATGTTTCTAAAACTTTTTCGTACACATAGTCCAATAAGTTTCTGTATGAGCTGCATTCTTTCAAAAAAAATATTTTTTAATAGTAATTTAAAATCATTTCACTAACACATTTTTTAATAAAATAATATTACATTCAACCCTGTTTGATCCACATTCTTTTAAAAAATATATTTTAAACAGTGATTTGACATTATTTCAACCATAAATTCTTCAATAAAATAATATTACATGCAAATTCAAAAATTTTCTTTATTTTATAACTACACATTTCATATCAGTACATTATTCAAAAATATATTCTTATGAGAATATGTGGCTCAAACAAGGGCGCAAATTCAAAACTTTTCTTCATTTTTTAACCACACATTCTTCATCGATCTACTGTTGTAAGATACATTCTTTCAAAGTAATGTGGCTCAAAAACACACACTAAGGCCCCGCTTGTTTTCCATTTTCATAAGAATAAGAATGAAAAAAATAGCCGTTATAGATCCTACACAAGAGATAGAAATTCAAATTTGGTGGTTTGATGTGATAGATGACGGTCATATTTTTCATTTTAATCAAAAAAATGAGAAACAAACAAGGGCTAAATATGTTAATATAGTGCAATATCGTTGGACTGCATCTATGTTTCTCGCCTTTCTTGCTCTGCTTTCATCCTCCGGCCAGCGCATCCATTGACCATCGAATGACCACTGTAGAAGACACCTCCGACGAGCTATTTTGAACGATCGACGACGGTACCATTTTTTCCGAAAGAAGGCACCGAACAAACAAGGTAGTATTTTAACCTAGTCACATCTCCTCCATGTTTTGAGCTGCCATAATCCTCGTCTGAGATGCCTTTTCACTACCTTATATTCGAACATGGTAGTATTTTAACGAACTCAGATTTCACTGCCTTAATCCCCGTTTGAGCTGCCATTTTCGAGTATGAAATTTTTTCGCTGCCTTAATTCGTTCATGTAATTTTATTCATGTTATTTCTTCCAGTGCATTTTTTGTTGTAATTTTACAAGTTTGAATCTCCTGTGATTAACTTCAGTTTGAGTTCGCACAAGGTTGTTGAGAAAATTTCGTTGTGTAGGTCAAAGGTCTAACAATTTGGGTTTATGGTCGTGGGCCTATATCAGTTATGATGTTGGGGTTTGTTGATGTATGTAGTTATATTTTGTCAGTTGAAGGGAGGCTGGGGATTAGTCAATTGGATGCGTAACATTGTGTCATCTGTTTGCAATGAGTTTGTTGTCACTCTTAGGAATGCAAAACGAGTAGATTATGTTTGATTTCGCATAAGGCTGCAGCATTTTACATTTTGTGTTTGTAATGAGTTTGTTTTGTTCTTAATCTCAGGATGAGAGGACCAAATTTTGGAGTTTGTCATAGTTGTAGAAGCACGACGCATTACTTCAAGGATTGCCCGACAAAAATTCGATGCTCGTGGTGTCTACATGGAATCCAAAAGTGTTTTGAGGTTGCAAAGAGCACCGATTATAAGGGGCGATTATTCAAAACTTGTAGTGAGGATTGCGGGTACTTTAACTGGGTTGAAAATGAATAATCAAGCGATGAATCCAGTACTATTAACGAAGCGGTGACTGTTGTGTCCAACGAGGAAATCGAAGAGTTGCCAAGCATGTTTGACTCTCTTGCTCGAATAGCCAACAAACGAAGCATTGAGATTTCAATAATCGTGACATTTCGTAAGGAAAAAGGACAAGCGGACGAGTGTGGGAAAGGAAAGGGCCTGGCATGGCATGCGTAGTAGTTAGTTGTCGAACAAGTTGTATTTGTATTGTGTTCGTGTTGTATTAACTATCGTATAATGGGCTTTTGAGAGAATATATGTATTTGGTAGCTGTGGACTTCATTTTACTGGAATGAGACTTTGAATTGCTTGTTTGTCAGCACAAGAATTTGTGTTTGCTTAGTTTTATGTTGTTTTTTATATGGATTTCTTGGTTTGAGTGGAGCTATATTTTTAGTCAGAAAGTTTTAGGTATTGAGATGCCTTATCAGTTTTAAGCTTCAAGTTGGTTTGTTTTTTATCATGTATTTTTTTATAGAACTCAAACATTTTTTTCTCATCATCAAACATCATACCCACCTCGGGCACATTCACACCATCTCCTCCAAAGTTATCATTTCCACCTACGTTCTCATTTGTGACATTGTCATTCCTAGTTTCAACCAATAAGTCATGGTGCTCCTCTTCTATAGTTCCTAAACCTGAGATGAAATAAGCATTACGGAGACATTAACGTATAATAGCCCAATGATATTTGCCAACAACAAACAAGCAGACTGTTAGATGATTGGGCCTAAACAAAATCCTTTTTTTAAATTTTTGTCAAGTGCCAAAAGTTTGAGAGGTTATAATTCTTACATGTTTTTGTCTTCTGTAATGATATTAGTAAATTTATTCTTAGTATAAATCATCGGGTGATTGACTTATATATTATCAAAGAATAAATGAAATAAAAAGAAGAGAAAAGCAAACCAATAGAATATTGGTCTGTAAATGTACATTAACAAAACATTTTTACTGGTTAATTACAGCTTCTTCCCTGCCATTTCGAGACCACGTTTTAATCATAGCACCACTGCAAAATTACATCATGTTATTCAATGTGCAATACCTAGTTAAGCTGTAAGTAAAAGTTTCAACAATACCTTTCCCCATCTCGGCAACATAAGCTTCCAACTCCATCTCTCAAAGCAGTCGTTGATCAATTTGTCGGAAATGGAGAACAAACCAAGAAAATGAGGAGCTTTAGTCAACACCGTTGAAGATGAGGGCAAATCGTAAAGAACGACCTTCAACAGTAAAGAACGAGCTTCAGTCGACGAGCTTCAGATTACGAGCCCAGCAAACTGGAGGTGAAGCTTCAATAAACGAGCCCGAGGTTCAAATATTGGTCAGAGATGGACAACAGATCGGCAAAAGGATGACCTTTAGTCGACGCCGACGAGTTGGGCGATTTTGAGGGATGAAGTCGGCCGTCGAGGTAGAGGGAACTCTGAGACTAATTGTGTGTTTTCAATTTTTGTCAAGTGCCACGTCAGTCATTTTGAAATCCTATAGGTAACCTATGAAAGTCTTCCCGTACTTGAAGACTTATTCATTTATTTATCAAAGATGGAATTCTCAACCTTTTAAATATTCTATAAAGGTTCATTTGATTGCAAGAATGAACTTTGGATGGAAAGAAAATGAATTTCATGAAATTAAATTGTTTAAAACTTGTTTTATTGAGAATTGTCAATCAAATGTGTTTAATTGGTATAATTTTTCATCTGAAAAATATTAAAATTTTGGATTTTTTGATGTTCATTTGAATTTGTTTTCATGAAAATTGTCAATTAAAAGGATATAATTTGTTTCAATTGCACGAAAAAAAATAAAAAAAACCTGGAAAACAAAAAACCACCAAACCCATGGAAAAATCAATTCCTCAAAAAGGTGGAAAAATGGGTCATGTGAAGTGTTGCCAAGAAAATTTGGTTAATCAAACATGTAAAAAAGTGGAAAATGAAACTTTTTCAGTTCCATGAAAAAATTGTGCAATTGCCTAATGAATTTTGCTGGAGTGATCGAATTTCCTTGCTAGAAGGGATGACTTGCTCTCCCAAAGCCGTGGGTCCCGCATGGAATAAAAAAATACCGACCCCCTGTTTGTGTGTCTTCTGTTGGCCGTTATGTCAGGGAGTTGGTTGCTGTACACAACTCTTGCCTAATTGTTTTTAAACTATTCCCCCCAATAGCCTCCTTAGTCTTTCCTATTGACTTTTGTGCAATGGAGTAGTTGATGAGAAAGTCTCACAACAATGACACCCATTGAAAAACTTTATAGTCTCACTAATGACTAACTCATAGTTCTAAATTATTGCTCCAGTTGAGCGTTTCTGGGCATCGATTGATCTATCACAAACCGCTCCATTTCTTTGATACATACAAATATTATTATATCCTTAGTTATGTTAATGAGAAAATCCATCAGTGAATTCAGTTCTAGTACTAGCCTCCATATTAATAAGCCCCATCATGCCTTTGAACCTCTCGTCAGACCAAATTCTTATGCAAATTTGGCCTTCGAAATCCATAAGAATTGTAAGCTAAGTGTCCAATGTCTCAACAACACAAATCTAGTGGCAAAGAATGGCAAAATTAAAAGGTTTTCTAAAATTATGGTACCAGGATTTTTACTTGATGTTGTTCTTTTTGGCTCTTCAATGCGTCGAAAATTACCAATTAAGAAGATAAGTTCTTGTTCTAAAAAATATTTCTTACCTAGGTTTTTCTTGCACGTTTTTGATCTGAAATAATGTACTATTTTAGGAACTGGGTTTTTCGGGGCAGTGTTGAACCAGGACCTCCAACACCTTCTGGCCCTCCTTTTAATCCTTTGTAAGTAATGCAGTCGACCTCGTATTCTTTGAAAATAACACCTATATTGCTTTATCTAATTCTGCAAATGGATTTTGTTGAAATTTATTCAGAACTTGGATCTTGGGGATAATGATATCAGTAGTGATACCTTTCATTGGCCAAAAATGGGCACCCCTAAAAAGTAAGGATCTAAGATTTTCTTTGCAATATTTATTCAAGTCATATGCCAGGTTTCTTGGATGTTATATGATCAAAATTAGCATTTAAAAAAACAAAGTGTTTAAACTTTTTGGAGTGGAAGAAATTTATATATCTGTGCTTTATCTCCAACATGCCTTGATTCATTGTTTTCATCAGGTTGAGATAGGGTTTTTGTCTATATATATTGTCATGTTTGGTTATGTATAAAAGTAATTTTAAAAATAACATTTTTGCCAAACATCTTATTTTTCATAAGTAGGTATTTGTTTAGTTTTCGAAACAGCATTAATTTTTCTTAAAGTTTTAAGAAAACATGCTCATTATTAAAAAATTTAAGCAATTTAAACGCAGTGATATTTATTTCTATTTTTTCATCAATGAAAATTATTGCAGTGTCATGTTAATGATCGAAGTAAAATTTTGTGACATCTTATGACTCCAATTCTTGTAACCTCAAATGGGCAGATAAAATTGATGCAACATTGAATAAGGTGGAATATGTGGTGGAGGCTGTCGAAAAAGTGGCGGAGAAAGTGGCAAAGGACATAGCCGATGATCTTCCGGCTGGCGGAGAATTAAGAAAGGTGATATAGATCGAATCTACAAACACACGACAACAATAACCAAAGGGATTGAATTCAGAAACAAACTTTTATTATTTCGTGAACAACCAAGAAAACCCTAGGAGGCGTCTTGCAGCGTCTTAAATATGAAAGAAAAGATAACCTACTGGGCCAGCAGTCCCAAAATGGGCTGGGCTACAAAATGGAAATGGGCTACAAAATGGAAATAAGAAATGCTGAAAATAAATAACACAAAAACTTAAAATGCTATTTTGACACACTAAACGACTTCAAATGCCCAAAAACTCTCGTACGTCACGGCAAAGCGGTGAGTTCAATCCGAAACGCTCACTACCTTTTCGAAATGGGGTTATGGGCCCAAAACGGACACCAAACGCAAAAATTACATCAATTTCTTTGAAAGCCGACCATCCAACCGTTCCATGTATGCCAATGCCTGTTCCTCCACATAAACCTCATCATTCTCCCTGGGATCAATGGGATTCGCCCTCGAATCAGAACCGGTAGCACTATCTCCCACGTTGTCTCCATGGTATGGCAAAAGATGCTTTACATTAAACACATCAGAAGTCCGTATATAGGAAGGAAGTCAAAGGCGATAGGCGTTGGGGTTGATCTTCTCCACAATTTCCACTGGACCAATGGTACGAGGTGATAACTTCGAATGCTCATGAGATGGCACTTGATCCTTAGTCAGTACCGCCCAAATATAATCCCCAACATCAAACTCAACAGGACGTCGATGCCGATCAGCCACCTCTTTATACTTACGGTTGGACTCTAGCAGATTAGCTCGTGTTTCCTCGTGAACTTGTTGCAAACTAAGAACAAAGTCAACAGTTGTCCCATGCAGCCGAGTCTTAGAGGGCAGAGTCAATAAATCAACAGGGCTGCGGGGCAGAATACTATACACAACCTGGAACGGACTGAAACTGGTGCTTCTATTTCTAGCATGATTATACGCAAACTCTGCCCATGAGATGGACAGTCCTTCCTCAAATGACCAAAACCACCACAACCAAAACACTGACTTCCACGCCCTCGTCCACCAAGAGGAGCCCAGCCACCCGGATTAGCGGTTGGAGGAACCACTGGCCGAGTGTTCCGATCAACGCCCCGACCCCCAGATGTAAAGGATTAGGACGGACCAAATGTAGGATTTGGGGCGAATTGTCGACCCCCACCTCCAGATGGACCACCAGAAATGCCGACTACAAAACGACGATGTTGTTGATTTTCAGCCTGAAGTGCTCGCTGGTAAGCCTCAGAAACAGATACCGACGAGAACATATTTAGGACGTCTTGCAAATTCAATCGTAGTCCACCAATATAGCGCGCTACCAACTGGTCTTCTGATTCTCCCACATCATTTCGCGCTATCAGTTGGTAAAACTCTGTGGAATAAGCATCTACAGATCGATTGCCTTGTCTCAAATTCTGTCAGCGCTGATACTGATACAAAGTCCTGGAATAATTAAAGGGAAGAAACGCTGCCTTCAACTGTTTCTTCATTTTTTCCCATGACTGGATTTTCGCCTTACCTTGACGGATCCGGTTTTGCTTCAGTTGCTGCCACCACGCAGCAGCACGACCACGCAGACGGGTCGCCACCAAAGGTACCCTTTTATTGTCGGGCACTTCTTTGTAATCCAAGATCTCCTCTACTGCCGTCAGCCAATTGGGGAATTCATCTGCCTCAATTCCACCGTGAAATTCAGGTATATCAACCTTGAATCCAGATTTCCATCGCTGAAACGCGTCCTGCTGTTGCACAGGAGGCTGTTGAACACGAGGTTGTTGAACACGATCGCCACGTGCCTCTGACAAAGTCTCCTCATCCGACCTCTCCCCTGATTCAGATCCACCTCCACCATCACTCCCTGGAGCACGACGTGGAGGAGCAGGAGGTGTTCCGTTCTGCACAACCTCTGCCGCCCACATCATGAATTGATCAAATCGAATTATCAACGCCTCAACTTGATTACGTAGATCTGCAACTTTATCAATCTGGCCACCACGTCCTCTCCCACGCACCATGCTCTGATACCAAAATGATGTAGATTGAATCTACAAACACACGACAACAATAACCAAACGGATTGAATTTAGAAACAAACTTTTATTATTTCGTGAACAACCAAGAAAACCCTAGGAGGCATCTTGCAGCGTCTTAAATATGAAAGAAAAGATAACCTACTGGGCTAGCAGTCCCAAAATGGGCTGGGCTACAAAATGGAAATAACAAATGCTGAAAATAAATAACACAAAAACTTAAAATGCTGTTTTGACACACTAAACGACTTCAAATGCCCAAAAACCCTCGTACGTCATGGCAAAGCGATGAGTTTAATCCGAAACACTCGCTACCTTTCCGAAATGGGGTTATGGGCCCAAAACGGACACCAAATGCAAAAGTTACATCAATTTCTTTGAAAGCCGACCATCCAACCGTTCCATGTATGCCAATGCCTGTTCCTCCACATAAACCTCATCAAAAGGTAGTGAATTTTGTTGAAAGGGTAGCTGAGAGAGCAGCTAAGGATGCTGGCGTAATGGATGATTTTATTGATAAGGTTTGACTTAATTAATTTAGTAACTTGCTTTAATCATGCATTAAAAAGTAATTTTAGACTGTCAAATAGAATCGTATTTCATGATCTGACAAGTCATTTGCGTAACGAATGTTAGAAATTAGACAAAAATCACAACTAAATATGTGCGATTGTGGTTTATGAGGAAAATGATAGAAGTTGGTATTTTTACTCTATGCTTGTTGAAAATTACAAGTAACTTTTAAAATAAATAATATCTCCTTCATTTTTTTTATTTATTTTTAGTTATTTTGAAACTCTTGCTTTATGCCGTAATAATGCACTTCAACGTCCCCAACGTAATCTTTCGAGATCATCAGCACCAGAACAATGAAACGTGGCCCTTGCAGTACTTGTGGTTGTTTAAGGATGCTAATTATTAATATGTAAACGCAGATTCAGGAAAACGAGGAAAAGTCCTTTGTTGAGTCTCTTGAAGATAAAAAGATAAACATTCTTGCCTACCCAAAAAGCAGACGAAACAGAGACAAAAATGAATTGACAGAGGAAATTCTACTTGGTTAATATTCTAATTAGGAATTGGACTAATGCACAGTGGATTTTGTGAATTTGAGTTTTGTATATGAATCTACATAATTTAAGATTGGTTATATGAATTTTTTAAACCACTATGTTGCATTCATTATTAAATTCTATTGGATATTTACTTAAGCATACATTGAGAAATCAAACAATTCAATAATCAAATCAGTATCACCTTTTGTTTAGGCACAAAAGGTTATAATACATTTGACGATAACAAATTTGTTTTACCACGATCTTAATAATTATTATTAGCCTTTAAATGTTCGTTCTCATATTATCTCTTCCACTATTTCCACCAATAGTCTCCATCCTATACATTCGGACATTTGTGTAAGAGTAGTTGATGATAAATTCTGATTGCATTCACCTCCATTGACAAATTTTAGAGTCAGATTCATAGATCAACACAAAATTTTAGAGTCAGATTCATAGATCAACACAAAATCTATTAATGAATTCAGTTCTAGTAATAAACTCCACATCAATAAGCCCTATCATGCCTGTGAACCTCTCTTCAGACCAAATTCTTCTGCAAACTTGGCCTTCAAAAACCACAAGAATTGTAAGCTAAGTGTCCAATGTCAGAGCAACACAAGAATAGCAAAGAATGGCAGAAAGTATGTTAAAATTAGGCTACTGGGATTTAAAACATGCTTATGATAGTATTTTTGTTTCAGGAATTGGACCGTCAACAGCAGTGTTCAACCAGAACCTTCAACTCCTTCTGGTCCTCCTCTCAATTCCTGTAAATTTGTTGAATTTTGCTTCAACCACAAAGGGTTCATGTAGTCGAGCCCAAATATACTAATCGTTGAAAATAATATGTTTAGTTTCTGCTTCTTGCTCTTTTATCAAATTGAGAACTCGGTAGATATGCACTTTTTGTCTAATTCAACAATTCAGTTGCTAAAATGTATGCAGTAGTTGGATCTTGGCAATAGTGGTAGCAGTAATATTACGCTTCATCGGCCAGAAAAGGGGACCATTGCTAAAAAGTAGGGATATAATTAAGAACTTCTCTGTATTATATCAAAATTAGCATTTAAATAAAAAAAGACTCAAACCTTTTAGACTGGAAGGAATTTATATATTATATTTATCTTCGACATGTCCAGATTCACCGTGCCATCAAAATTTTGATACTGAAATTTTTTCAATCATCTCATTTGAGAGTTTAAGTTGATAAAAAGGAAACATTTATATTTAAATTTTGTAATGTACACGTTCCTTATGTGCAAAGGTCTTGTATGTGCTTATTTTTAATAATACTTGGAAGTTGAAACCATAAGTACCTCTCTATCTTGATATGATGTTGACTACCTAATCTAGAAGGATATGTTGAATAGAAGATTACGATATTGCCGTATAACTATGCATGTGTAACTAGTAACTATTATAATTAGTGATACACATTATAATAAAATCACCGCTCTCTCCCCCTAAGACTTAAACACATTGTCAAGAGAACATTAAATTGCATTTTTCTTTTATTATTTCGACATTTAAGCTCTTAAGGAATGATACATTTAACTATTTCAGTCTTCATTAGAAGTTTCTTAGATGGTTGGTGATAAAATTTGAATAGAGGACTTTTGTATTCTTCATAAAAGACAAACTTTAACAAGAGGGAAGTAATTTATAGAACCTATTTGTCCACAACCTATTATTCAGTAACATGTTGGTCATTAGTGTTTTAAAAGGACCAAGTTAGTCTCTAATATTTTATTATAGTTGTACAATTAATTTCAAATGAAAAAAACAGCTTAAATGTCGTTAAATAGTTATGTGGTTCTCATGAAACGAGCCTTGCTGTAAATTGTTAGAGACCAGACTTTGTTGAAAAGCAAAATCTTGTCACATCTTATTACTTGAGTTGTGCACATCTTCATTGTTGCAATTATACTTGCTTATGCTAACAAGTAGAAATGTCAACAATACTTGATAATGCTGAAACATCATTGAATGAGGCTACTGAAAAAATAGCGGAGGTAGTAGAGAAAGCGGCGGTGGACTTCACTGGATATCTTCCTGCAGGCGGAAAGTCAAGAAAGGCTGTGGAGTTTGTTGAAAATGTGGCTGAGAGAGCAGCTAAAGATGCTGACTTAGTGGGTGATTTTATTGATAAGGTATGTACTTTTGATTAAATTTAGTTGCTTGCTTGCTTGCTTTTATTATGCATTGAAAAAAAGCAGTATATCAAGTAAACTGAATAACATTAATAAGAATAATGACCGTGTTTGAAGAAATAGACGTTTCGTCTAGAGGAAAAAAAATGCTAGAATAATTAAGCCCTTGTTTGAAATGAATTTTTTCAAGGAGCCGCTATTTTCATTCTCCATTCTTATATATTTACTATATTAGAATTATAGCATGACCTGAATCCTATTTGGAATCCTATTCAAAGTCTATTTGACAAATTCTATTTGGAAAACAAATTGCGAGTTGAAATTTGGTTAAACTTGAAGAGGACAAGATATGGACTAGGGATAAATTTTCGACGCTTTTTCTGCTAAATAGCCACTAGTCTACCACTTGAGCAACGTCGTTAAAGTTCTGTGCAAAGAGTTGGTGCCCACTTGGCACTCGAGTAACGACTCTTCCGGACAAAGCCCATTTTCGCTTTATGAGCATTCATTTTCATCTATAATTAGGCCCCGTTTGGCCCCCATTAAATAACATTTTATTTTTCTCTTTCTTATTTTTAATCACACATCTTCCATAAAATAATATTACACGTAAATCGAAAAAAATTTCTTCTTTTTCAACTACTCATTTAAAAAAAATACTATTAAACCCATTTTCATTTCTAAAAATGGGGGGCCAAATGGGGGCTATGGTTTGGGCGTCCCCTATATATTCCCTATATATAGTTGGTTCTCTATTATGGTTTCGAGGAAGTTAGAAATATTGTAAATGCAAAATCTTTGTATTATTTCTCTATATTATTAAAAACAAAAAAATTTTCTCTGCAAATTACATTGTTCTTGAATTTTTATGATCTTTATTTCACATTGTGCCTCTAATCTAGTATTTCCTCCAACGAATTGGTATTTGATTAATCCGGTTCCAATTTTTTGCAAAACAAATTGATATCATAGCTTTTGATTTTGCAATTCTTGGAAAGATCGAGGTTTTAATCAAGTTAAGAACTCAACTTGATCTTTCATGATGGCAACTATAAAGTATGATATTCTGCTATTTGATCACAATACAAGATTTTCTTTGTGACAGGTAAAGATGCGAGCAATACTCGTCAGATGAATTTGGATGATGTGTTTTTGAGATTTGATAAGATCCCACAACTTAGACTTTGGAGGAGAAGCAACGAAGGGATCGAAAGGCCCTACCTCAAATATATCTTCATCTTTCAAATAATATTTTTTTACGACATTTCGAAGGAGAAGTCAGCCCCTACATTATGGTTAAAATTGGAGCAATTATGCATAATAAAGAGTTTTACCAGCAAATTGCTTCTGAAGCAACATCTATATTTTCATCGTATGACAGAATATACATCTCTTGAGGATCACCAAACTGCTTTTAAGGAAGTCACCAATGCTTTGGAGATCTTGGAAGTTAAATATGTTGAAGAAGATTTAGAATTGATTTTATTGTATTCATTGTCCGCTTCATACGTGTCTTTTAGAGACACGATTCTATATGATCGTAATATTCTCACATTGAAAAAGTCTTTGATGCTCTATATTCAAAGGAGAATATGAAGTATCTTATTGCATCTGAGGTTCATGGAGATTGCCTCATTATTGATGGTGGTTGTATAAAAGTCAAAGGTCAAAATCTAACTTCAAATTTTGTAATTATTGTAAGAAAAAGGGGCATTTGATAAACGATTGTTATAAGTTGTAGAATAAAACATCAACAATCATAAACTTCAGGGAAAGCAAGTATTGCAGAAGATCTTAACAGTGATGGAGCGCTTTTATTTAGGTCTGACTACAACTCTAAACTTGATGAGGTTTAGATTTTTGATACAGCTTGCACTTTTCATAATTGTTTCAATTGGGATTTGTTTTTAACATATGAAAAGGTTTTTAAAGGTGTTGTGATAGCTGGTAATAATACACCTTGTTGGATGGTTAGTATCGGCCAGGTCAGACTAAAGATGTTTGATTGGATGATTAGAAGACTTAATACAGTAAGATGCATTTTAAATTTGAAGAGAAATATTATCCCCCTTAATACTCTTGATTCAAAATGGCATAGGTACACCGAAGGAGGAGTCCTGAATGTTAGCTCGTGTTTCATTAAAGGGACGGAGAAAATCCCATTTATATATCTTGCAGTATTATACAGAATCTTTGAGTAACCAGCATATATACTTCTAAGAATTCAGGTGGGTTTGGAGTTAGATTTTGTACCATTGAGTCTAATATGGGATCTTCTTTAAAGAATACATCTCAAATGAGTCTAGAAGTTATGGATAAAAGCTCTATCCTCAACTAGCTTTGCATTTATGTCACCAAGTTTAGCAACACAAATAGCTGCCGTGCTTTGAACATACGGCTCGTCATCCTCCTAATGAACAGATAAAAGAAAATGGTATTACTTAGTCAATAATTCACCATGTACTGGCAAATAGCGAAATATTTCAATAGTTGAGATAAGTCCAGTTGTCAACCATGAGCAATTTATATTTGAAATCCGCAATGGATGAAACTAAGGTTAATATACCTTGAGACTGTGCAAGTAATCACATAAATATTATGTAATTTTATTTACAAGAGTACATCCCATGGTCCTCACTACCAAAGCATGAATATGAGGATTTGGGTCCTAAAAAAATAAATAAATAAAATTTCATTTGCTATTAATCCATCAAGGACAGCAATAATTTCTAAGGGTATATATATATATATATATATATATATATATATAGTATTTAAATGAATGAATTTGATAAGGACAATGTTGAAATATAATGTAAATAAATATATATTTTTTAAATATTCTAAAATTTTAATGGAAAAGTCTACTTGTAAATAATTTGTACATAGGTGTGTCCGCACCCCTCACATGGGGTGGGGCCCACCATGTACCTCTAGCATAGCCCAATTTTAATAGAGATAGATTTAGAAGGGGATAGAATTATAAAAATTGTGGATGAAAGCGGCCCCTTTTTTAAAATTATTTTTTTCCACGCTTATTTTCAATCACAATTCTCCAAAAACATGATGGTTTGGTGGTTAGGTTGGGCTCAAACACAACCCATGCCATCCCTAATGCTAAGTGATGGACAAAAGATAATCGTAAAAAAAGAGCTGAAGTAGACTGCAAATTTATTGAAATAATTTAAATTATAAACAATGTATATTTGAGTTTTGTATGCATAATAAGCATATATAAATGTAGGTTTTAAAGGAGGAGAAAATGGTGGAATTGTATGTTGAATCTCTCGAAGAAAAAGAGAGAAAGAAAGAGGTAGCCCAAGAAGAAAGAAAGTCCTTTGAAGAGAAAGACGCTGCCTAAAAAGAAGGAGAATCAGAAGTAAAAAAGAATTGAAAGAGGAAATTCTACTGAATATATAGTCAATTAGGAATTTGAATAATGTTAAGGTGGATTTACAACTTTGTAAAGACATTATAATTTAGAAAATTAGAAACATTTTAAACACAAAAATCTTTGTATTCTTTTTGTATAATATAATAAAATCTTCATTTTCTGTAAATTAAATTGTTCTTATATTTTTGTGATCTTTATTTCATATTGTACCTTTAATCTCGTATTTCATCTAACAAATTGGCATTGGATTAATCCAATTCCAATTTTCTACACAACATACCACTTATATTACATTTTAAACCTTATGTAACCTTTATATGCTCTTGAATCTCTATAAGTGCAGCAACAACATTTGCAACCTCCTTTGGATTGTTGTCATAAATCAAATCTTTCAGAGCTTCTAGAAAACCTTTTTTTGAGGGAAGTGATGATGGTAGAGTCAATCCTTTAAGACCGTTACTAGACTTCAAGCAGACCTCGATCTAGGAGTTGACTCAATCCACATTGGATCAACATGCGATTCTGTTCCTTTTACATAGGACTTCGACTCCTAGGCCAAACTGACTATATGATAGAAACGGATCCCATGATTGGAATTGAATCAAGATGATTGATCCTCTAAGGAATGTTACAAGTTGCCTAGCTTAACGAAAATAAAGAAAGCCTCAGTTAGAGTAGAGTGACTGGACCTTATGAGTGAATTGCCAGGGTAGTGATAATGGCAGCTTAAAAGCAATGTTTTTCATTTTTAGAAACTTTGCTCAAGGTCCCCTATTATTGAGGTCGAAGATCCGTCAACATATTTCCAACCTCTCAAAATGGATAGAACGAAGATGAGTCATTAAATGTTAAACGCTTCTTTCTTCTATATTCAGGACCTCAAGCAATCATGCCGAACAACAAAGGATAAAGTGTAATAAAGGTGGTGCATTCCTCCTCATCATAAAATGGACTTAACAACCCCAAGCAACCTCACCTATCCCTAAATAAGGATGGATGATTCGACGCTCAACAACTCTAGCAATAGATCATACGGGGACACCACCACGTCCCTTCTTTTAGGTTTGGGAACGACTATCAGTTTATTCTATTTTCCTGCACTAGAAAATAGTTGTAATTCATTCTCATTCCACAAGCGTCCAACATTCCTAACTAATCTATGTATATGAGTACCCAAAGATGTGTTGAGAAATTATTAATTTGTTATGTGGACCTACATATATAATTAGTTGTGTATAAAGATTTATCTTAAAGCTAAGCCCAAAACTAAAACAATATAATAAAGAATGAGAAGACTACATAACTACAACATTATAAAAACACATTTCATAAATAACAAACTCATTGAAATATTTCAAAAATCAGGTGGTAAATATATTTATTAAATATTAAACTATAATATAATATACATTAATTATTTTTACTCCATGCCACCTCACTCACCCCATCTTATCACTTCACTACACCACCTTCCCTCCACCTCTCCACCAGAGATAGTCATCGGCTTTGGCATTCACTCTGCGACTGCTCAGGCGGCAGCAGCTCTGACAATTGGTCCGGCAACCGTTCCGTCAAACTGCTGAACATTCCGGTGACTACTCAGGCAAACTGATCCGACGACTATTCCACCGATTGTTTTGGCTCCGGTAATAGAAAAATCTCCAAAAATTGTGATGATCATAGTGGTGCATTGTAGTTATCAGATTTGCAACCGTGTTATCCGTGATCATACATGTGTTATATGTGACCAATTCAATGACTTATGTTATCCGAGAATCATCCTGACCAACTTTGCCTTTGATGTGACTAATTGTGATCAAATTTGTATTCAGTGTGACTGTTTGTGACCAGATCAATCTGAAGTCACAACTGATCACAATCAATAAAAAATTGGTCACAATCAAATCTCGAACAGAAAAAATCAGATCTCCAACCACCACAGCAGATCTGTTCGAAAAATAATAACCACCACCACCACTACTAACATCTTTAACCCAAATTGATGATAATAAATACTACATCACCTCAAATCAACAACAATCATCACTACCATAACTTCCACCAATCCTTTAAAAAACACCAACTAGCACCACTGCACTTATCTTTTGTGAAACTCTGGTGAGAGAAGTGGTAGGTGATTGGAATCTAGAGGATGAGTGGGGAAGAAGTCGTAGATCTGATTTTTGGGTAAGAGTGCCGAACTAATTTTTAGGGGAAGAAATAGAGTGTATTGATACAAGATTTGAGTTAAATTGATATAGGGTCTGTGACCAAGTTTGTATTTAATGTGACTGTCTGTGACCAGATCATCTCAAGTCACAACTGGTCACAATCAACACAAAATAGGTCACAAATAGTCACAACCAAATCTCGAACAAAAAAAAATCAGATCTCCAACCACCACAGCAAATTTGTTTGAAAAAATAATAACCACCACCACTACTAATATCTTTAACTCAAATCCACAACAACAATCATCACTATCATAACTTCCACAAACACCTTCAAAAAACGCCAACCAATTGATTACTGAATATTTCTCAATAACGATTTTCAAGATTTTTCTTCAGTTATTTCTTGAATAGATGAGGAAGATTATGAGAGAGAAGTCATAGATTTGATTGTTCTTCACCATATGGTCCCCACGTTCACGTTCGATTTTCTTCTCCTCACAGACTGATTCTGCTTTAGGTAACCCATGTACTACATTGGCACTTCCCCAAGATCTAAGCTCATCAACTTTCAAAGAAGAGATTTGTGCGAAACTCCGATGAGAGAAGTGGTAGGTGGCTGGAATCTAAAGGGCGGGGTTGGAGAATAAGCCACCGATGAGATTTTTGGGTAAGAGAGTGCTGATCAATTTTTGGGGAAGAGAGAGAGAGAGAGAGAGAGAGAGAGAGAGAGAGAGAGAGAGAGAGAGTATGTGTGTGTAGGTTAGAAAATGAATTGGGATATGAGGTAAAAGAAGTGTTCAGGGGTGGTAGAGTGGCTGGGTGTAATTAATTAATTTTAAAATTATTATTTATCACCTGACTATTGAAATTTAATCTTTCACCTACTTATTTTAGAAATGTAATGTTGAAAAGAAGGGATCTAGGTAATTTTCTCATAAAGAATTAAACAATTGGGCTTTTGGTATCTAAATATGTGTAGAAACCAAATTCTTTTAGAATTGTATTTTATGATGGACAAAATACATATGAAAACTATATATATGGTTATAGTCCTCAATTCATATGTAACTTTTCATTCTTTATATCATCTCATCAATACAAGAATATGAGAGAAAGTATACTAAAGAGGAAGATTCACAAAAATCCACAATCAAGAGCAGGCAATCCAAAATCAGGAATTAAGATTATGAAGCAAGAAGCCAAAATCAAGATAAAACACTCAAGAATAAAATAGAGTCAATATTCACAATTCAAGATCTTCAATCAAGATCCAGTATTAAAGAATCTCAATGAATTAGGGTATGTTCCATATTCAATAATTCTCTTAGTGATTGACATAGAAGATCTTGACATTAAAGTAATTGAGCTTTCAAGTTATGAGATTTAGAGTTCCATAAAAATTCTAATAAGATGTACTTTCAATGGCAAGAAAATATCCTGCAAAATAAGAATCAAGCGATTTGCTCAAAGTCCTAGCCAATAGTTAGCTTGAATACTAGTCATGGTTTTTTATTATGGAGTTTTGGCCTATCGAAAGACCATTATTTCTGCAGAGGGGAAGCACGTCAACCTTCCTTAGCTAGAAAGAATGTTGGTTATATTTTGCAGCAAGTTTAGACATGCAAAAAGTGCTAAACCAGAAGGTAATGCACTATACAATCAGGACTATAGTTTCTTGTTGCGTTTTCTTATTTTTCTCGATTATGTTAATCTCATCTGATATGAGTTACTATTGGAAAAACTCACATTGACTCCATACCCATTACTATATTTCATTATATAAGTAAAATTAAAAAGAAAAAGAGCGAGAGAGAATCTCACATTGAAATAAATTCAGTGACTAAGAAAGGACGCATATATAAGTTGGGAACCATTCACTCCTCACCATAGACACCCTCTCATATTTTAAAAATATCATCAAACTTACCGATCAAAAAAAATATCATCAAACTCCCTTCTTTCTAAAACTGAGTATCACATCACATACATCCCCGATCACTTTTGAGCAATATATCATTTAAGTCGAGATTAATATATCTAAAATATTCTTGAAAAGAAATATACATGATTAGTTGAAATTTAGATTGTTCAAAGTAAACTATAAAAAATATATATTTATTTTTTATATACAAAATTCATTTCCTAAAGAATGTTTTCCCTTGAGTCAAATAAGTTAAGTAAGCCAGGCAAATTTATTTATTTTGTTTTGAAATAATGCAAGGATTAATACATTACATTAGTATAGTAATCTATTATGTAACATGATTTTAATTTAATAATAAACTTTAAAGGTATATAATGTTTTCATAAATTAATGTATGATATTTTTAAGTTAAATTTTACTTGAATTGTGAAAAGACATTTATTTTAGTTTATAAATTTATAAACATAAAATTTATTGATTAGTTTGCATTTATTAATATTTAAGTTATGTATATGTAATACATATACTAAAATTAAAACTTTAAATTATTTATTATCAAATTTTAGATATAAATTTTCACAAGCATGCTTGTTTAGAATTGTGAATGCGTAAAATGATTAAGTATTAATTAATTAATAAAGGGAAAAGACATAATTATGGTTAATTGTAGAAAAAATTAAATAGCATTCTCAAAAATGTGCAAGGATGTATGTTACAGTGAAATATAAAAGTCGGAGAAATTAATAATAATTTTAAAACGTGAAGGGGTATTTTTGATATTATAAAATAGGTAAGGGCTGTCTCCGTATATTTATATCTGCCATTGCCACCGTGAAGAAGCAATTCTGTTTCCTTTCTTCATACTCCTCATCTGTACGTTCAATAAAGTGATCAATTTATATTTATAAACCGTAATAAAATTTTCTACACGTTATTTTAATATATTTATTTACATCTGAAAGTGTTGAATATAGATCTGCTTTACCTTGTTCTTAACCATTCACCAAATTCAATAGTGGGTCCTCTTTCTCTTTCTCTGTCGATTTTTCATTTTTATTTCAGTTTTTGTTATGGTTTTTTGTATTATTTATTAATTGATTGGAAATTCTGGTTACAGGGATTTAAAATTTGAGAAAATTATGGAATCGTCGTCATCGTCATTATCATCGCCTCCGGAATTCGATTATTTGTTTAAGCTGTTGTGGATAGGAGATTCTGGAGTTGGGAAAAGTAGCCTTTTGCTCAGTTTCACTTCTGATACTTTCGAGGATCTCTCTCCAACCATTGGTAAATCTATTGTTCTCTCCCTTAATTTTGTATACGATTGCATATTATCGGATGGGAAAAGAAGGTATGCTTGTTTATTTATGTGATTTAATTCATTGAGAATCAATGTGGAATATTGAATATGTTGATGAATGCTGTGAAATTTTTTCCGAGTATGATCATGATGGAAGCTTGAGAAATAGCGCTATACATATATGTGGGAGTGTGTGGGTTTTCCTTGGTTTCGTAAATTTTCAACCTAAATGGCTAGTTTAATTAAAATTGCTAATTGCCAATTTTGGGGGTCTGGCTGATCTGAGAGAAGACTTCTTAATGTTTTGGGAAAGTATTATGCCCAATCAATTCATCTGAAGTACTGTGGGATGTAATTTACTTGAATAATGCCATTCAACTATCGGCAGTCTTCACTATAAATAACATTACTCAATTTACTTATTGGTGACACTCTCAGGTTGGCACCAGGGTTTGTGCATTAGCTGTATTGTTGGTTGGCCTTTTATTTGAGAATTCAAATGTTCAAATAAATTTTTTCCTTAGAAAAAAATCCATTAGTGTGTAGGTGGTTTTTTTTTTGGGGGGGGGGGGGGTGGGGGGGGGGGCATTGATCACCCATCTTGTCTATTAACATAAACCCGAATACAACTGGAAGGGGATAGGCCAGCCTTCCTATGGCGTTACATAAGTAGGATAGCTTTATTTTTGCTTGTAATTCTACTCCTACTTGAATCTTTATTGGAGTTGGACAAATGTTCAAATTTAGATAAACGAGGAGGGTTGCAGTAAGTTGGTTATCAACACAAACTCTGTCGACTCTTATGACCTAAATCTTTGTACAGTTATTCATTCTATAAGGGCGCAGATAATAATAGAACAATTGTGTGCAACTTATTGTTGTAATGCTGTTCTTGTAGACAGTATTATCAATTTAATTAGTCTTAAAGTCAAATGTTGGACTTCATAATTTTCTTTGATCACTATCAACAGGTGTAGATTTCAAAGTAAAGCATGTTACTGTTGGAGGGAAAAAATTGAAACTCGCAATTTGGGATACAGGTAAAAATGTCTTATAATGTATTTGGAAAAAAAATAAAATTAATGTACAAGTGTATATCTGATTAAGTTATCTACTGTGTATATATATTCTTTTATCTTCTTAGATTTTGTTTTCCTGCAAATTTTTTCTTCCGAATCACATTCTGCTATCTTTTTCTCTTTGCACATTGATGCGAAGATGATAGTTTATACCAATGTTGAAGGAGCAGCAATTGCTGTGCTTTCTCTGGCCCTTATAGTTCCTTTTTTCTCTGAATCTGACTATAATGGAATCTGTTAACTTGTATAATTGTATTGCTTTCTTGTTTAGTACAGGCTTAGAGGTGTTCATCACACCTATGCTCTTATAGAAAATTTCCGTTTTTCCATGTCTGTCCAGTTTCGTATGAATGATGTATACAATAACCCTAGGAATTTAATTCTTTTGCTTGATGGACTGCATATCTTAGATGATTTACTAAATCTAATTTCTGATTTTGCAGCTGGACAGGAAAGATTCAGGACTTTGACCAGTTCATATTACAGAGGAGCTCAAGGAATCATTATGGGTATGTTCTTTCCACTTGATATTTCCTTCTCTAAACTCCTTTTTTTTTTTTTTTTCATATTTTTTTGTGTGTAACCTAAATTATTTCTGATAGAATTTCCTTTCAAAAGCTGCATCATGTAAAATAGAAAGCCAATTCGAACACTCCAGTCTGCTGAATAAAAGTAGCATCTCTTATGATATTACAATTGGAGAATCCCGGTTAATTAAAGTAATTTTGGCTAAAGTAATATATTGGCTCTAGTCAGTCGGTCATGACTGAAGTTCATTCTTGAAGGTAGTGTTATGGCCATGCAAATACCAGAAATTTGGGTGGGAACATGAAATGGCTTATTTAAGTGATTGAGCAGACTTATTATAGTAGCATTTATGTCTTTGTTCGTCTATAGTCACCACCAGTTGGCAGTCTTTCCTCATGATGCTTACATAGATGTTCATTTTCTTTTTGGGTCCCATACCCCCTCCCCCAACCAAGCTTCCAGCTTATGCCATTTAGATAAATATCTAGTTGTCTGTCTTTTGGTTGCATGGCATAGTCTTGCATTTTAGGACATTAATGATAGACATTCACACACTTCAAGATCATATTAAATCTATTCAATCCAATTTTCACTTTTAACTGGTTTCTCTAGAATCACTTGCCAGTTTTTTGTCTTCTCGTATATGTCCTTTATTTTTCTGCCAGCATGTCCAGTTTGATGCCTCTCCGTTGCTTGATTTATTTTGCAATTTGTGGACGTTGCATTATGCAGCATTCATTTCACTTTATACTACAGACTTGCACATTTACAAGGTATCATGCAATTTATTTTTCCTGATTTCCGTTTTCAATCGATATAGCCCTTGTTTGGGCTCCATTAAAATCGAATTTTGGAGGAAAATATATTTTGCAATAGTGATTTTTTGAATAATGTGTCATAAAAAAAGAAGGAAAAGTTGTGAATTTATTGTAATATTATTTTATTGGAGAATGTGTGGTTGAAAAGAGGAGAGAGAAAAATGCATTTTGATTAAACTGGAGCCCAAACGGGGGCATAGTTTGATTCTCTTACTTCTGGTTTTGTTCTCTTCTCATATCCATCAAAAGCTTTTGTACATTTGCATACCTAACATTTTATTGTGAAACAGTTTATGATGTGACGAGGCGAGAAACATTCATTAATCTGTCTGATATATGGGCTAAAGAAATTGACCTCTACTCAACAAATCAAGATTGTATCAAGATGCTCGTTGGCAACAAAGTTGATAAGGTATCTTTTAGTGGTGTTAACTAGTTATTCATTTTTCATCAAGATAATATGATCCCATGTTATGTTTCCTTTATTTGCCCTTACTACGATGTTCTTTCTTTTGTATTTGAATTATGCATTAAAGTTCTGTATCAAATGTCCCAAATTACAATCACATCTAGAATACTTTTACAGGATAGTGAACGGACTGTTAGCAAAAAAGAGGGAATTGACTTTGCAAGGGAGTATGGGTGCCTCTTCATTGAATGCAGTGCCAAAACTCGGGTCAATGTGGAACAATGTTTCGAAGAACTCGTTTTGAAGGTGAGTATGGTATCCGTACATTTTCGTATTATTTTACTTCCACCCTCATTGATCTTTTTGTCTATGCTTGTTTATGAATCCACCTACATGCATGTTTTGGGTGGCTGTTTGCCCGCTTTTATCAGTTTGGGTTTCTTGCATACAATGATTTATTTGGCCTTAGGGAGAATTCCTAGTCTTGGTTTCGGTTTTTCGAGATGTATCAGAACTTTTTCACTTGGAATATTTATCTTTGATTTTGGGTTCATGACCTGTGATTGCTGATGGATGAGTATTCTAAGTAATAATCTTTCTTGATCTCTTAGCAGATGCCAGCAAGTGTTTTAAGTAATAACCTTTCATGAGCTCTACATAATAATATACCATATAATAGGTGCAATGAGTGTGAGCAGGAAATCAATTTTATGCAGATGGGCATGCTGTTTTGTTATGCAATGCATTGTTAACTTGGACCGTGCCCATGTACACGGTCCCACCCGCCCCCTCACATCGGGGGCGGGGCCCAAACGTGGGCCCCGATGTGGGACCTCGCCCCATGTGAGGGGGCGAGGTGGGCCTGTGTACACGGGCGTGTAAACGCCCGTGTACAATGGTGATGTAGGATGAATAACAAGAAATAAGAAGGAGAGGAGAGGAGGAGAAGGGGAAATCGGGGGAAGAAAACACAGAGGCTGCGGCCAACTTTTATTCAATTAATTCATCATCGTCTCAACAATAATGTAAAATAGGTTTAAATACTGAAAAATATTGCAAACCTAAAAGATAGGGCCAAGCCCAATAGATAAGTCCGTAAAAATAAAATAACCCAAGTCCAACTAAGAAATAAAAGTCCAACTAAAATAATTAAAACTAGGATGTCCTCATCAATTCTCCCGGGGTGGGAGAGAAGACTCAACTCTGTCGAAATATCACCATAGGCATCCGTCAATCTCCCAACCATAGGCTGAGTGGCTGGGCAAGCTTCTTTCGGCGTCTGTAGAAATGCGTCAGTGGCGGTCTGAACCTGGTCTCCTCACCAACTCCCCTCAGGTGGACGGGAGGCGATCTGGGCCAATGAAGATCCTGCTGACTCCGATAAAACTCTGATAAATTTGGATCCAATTGCTGTAGTGTCTCCCTGGAGATCCATGCACAGTCACAATCTGGTCGACCAACCCAACGAACAAGGAAGCGCTGAACCTCTCCATCATTAGTGAACACAGTTTTTTCATCTAAAATAGTTTCAATTTTTTCTGTGTGTGCTGTGAGAGGTGGTAGTGGGTTAGAAGGGGTCAAAGAATCAGGATCAAGATCCACAAAAGGAGATGACAGAGGATCATCTGAGGGAATGAAATTGTCTTTATAAGTTACAAGGTCCTCAACATTAAAAGTAGAGGGGTAACCAAGGTGTGGTGGAATGTCAACAATATATGCATTTGGACCAATGTGCTTTAAAATTTTAAAAGGACCGGCACTACGAGCTTGTAATTTAGAGGCGGGTCCATGTAGACGCCGCTCTGGCCTAATGCGAACCATAACGTAATCCCCAATGTTAAACTCAATATGTCGTTTGTGTAAATCAGCTTGGAATTTATATTTTGCATTACTAGCTTCAAGTTGTTTATTGATCTCAATATGCAAGTCACGAAGATGTTGTGCAAATGTTTCGGCTGATACTGACACTCTAGCCTGTGGGGACATAGGGATGAGATCTAACGGTTTCCTAGGCTTGTACCCATGAACGGCTTCAAATGGACTCATACCTAATGAACAATTTATGGAGCTATTATACGCAATTTGAGCTACAGGAAGGATCAAATCCCAATTTCGAAGGTTTTCTCAGACCAAACAACGTAATAGGTTATCAAGACTTCAATTAACTACTTCAGTTTGATCGTCAGTCTGAGGGTGTTAGGCCGTAGAAAATTTCAATTTGGTACCCATCTTATGCCACAAAGTTCTCCAAAAATGGCTAGTGAAACGAACGTCCCTATCAGACAGGATGGTCTTGGGGAGCCCATACAATTTGACAATTTCATTAAAGAATAACAGGGCAACCTTGGACACATTCGACGTCTTGCTACAGGGGATAAAATGAGCCATCTTTGAGAAGCGATCGACAACCACAAAAATAGAATCATGCTTCTTTGGGGTGCGTGGAAGTCCTAACACAAAATTCATACTAACATCTTGCCAAGGACAATTAGGGACAGGGAGAGGAGTGTATAGACCTGTGTTCTGCTTCTTTTGCTTACTCAATTGACAAGTGTTACAAGTACTAACAATCTTAACCACGTATTTCTTCAAGCTAAGCCAATAGAATTAACGTTCAACTTCCTCTATGGTCTTATCACGTCCAAAATGACCGGCTAACCCTCCCGCATGAATTTCCCACACGATGAAATCTCGCACTGAAGTTCGAGGGATGCACAATCTATTGGCTCTAAAGAGATAACTCTCCTAAAGTCGGAAGCCATCTGTGGCGCCTGATTGTCCCCTTTGTAAATCAAGAAAGATATCTTTAAAATCGGGACATACCTCGTAATCCTCCTTAAGTCTTTCAAAACCAATGACCTTGACACTCATGATCGACAAAAGGGAGAGACGACGACTTAACGCATCAGCTGCTTGGTTCTGTACGCCCTTCTTGTGTTTTAAAACAAATGAATAGGCTTGCAAATATTCGACCCAACGACCATGCCTAGAACTTAATCTTTTCTGGGAGTTGAGGTAACGGAGGGCCTCGTGATCCGAATAAAGGACAAATTCCTGGGGTAACAAATAGTGGCGCCAATAGTGCAAAACCTGGACCACCGCATACAGTTCCTTCTCAT
This sequence comes from Olea europaea var. sylvestris, assembly GCF_002742605.1. Classification (NCBI taxonomy): domain Eukaryota; kingdom Viridiplantae; phylum Streptophyta; class Magnoliopsida; order Lamiales; family Oleaceae; genus Olea; species Olea europaea. Next base: position 15,240,231 of record NC_036253.1, on the reverse strand, counting down.
AAGTTGAGTACCGCTGCTTGGCTTCATTTAACTTCTCACTGAAGTAGGCAACCGGGTGACGATCCTGACTCAAGACTCCGCCTATACCTACCCCGGAGGCGTCACATTCAACTTCAAAGGCTTTGAAAAAATCGAGAAGACACATGACAGGGGGCCTCCGTCATTCGCTTTTTGACTAACTTAAAGGCCTTAGCCGCCTCTTGTGTCCAATGAAACTCCCCTTTCTTCAAGCACTCCGTAATAGGTGTCATAATAGTGCTAAACCCCTTAATAAAGCGACGGTAAAATGTAGCTAAGCCGTAAAAGCTCCTGACGTCATGAATAGCTTTAGGCTCAAGCCAGTCAATAATCGCCTGAACCTTAGCAGGGTCAGCAAATACCCCTGTCGAAGAGATAATGAACCCCAGAAAAACGACTGTGTCGGTGAAGAAAAAAGCATTTCTTGACGTTACCACATAGATTAGTTGCACGAAGGGTAGAGCAAACTTGTGTGAAGTGGTCAAGGTGTTGCTTCTTAGTCTTACTATAGATGAGGATATCATCAAAGTAGACAACAAGAAACTTTCCCATGAAAGGTCGGAGAGTTTGTGTCATTACTCGCATAAAGGTACTTGGCGCATTACTCAGCCCAAAAGGCATGACCTGCCATTCATAAAGACCATCTTTCGTCTTAAACGCGGTCTTCCACCCATCACCGGGCGAATTCGAATCTGATGGTACCCACTCTTCAGATCAATCTTCGAAAAGATCGTGGCACCAACCATCATATCTAACATGTCGTCAACTCTAGGAATGAGAAAACGATACTTCACTGTGATCCTATTGATCGCGCGACTATCCACACACATCCTCCAAGAACCATCCTTTTTGGGCATCAATAGGACGGGAACAGCACACGGGCTTAAACTCTCACGAATGAATCCTTTGTGAAGGAGGTCATCCACTTGCCTTTGAAGTTCAGCGTGCTCGGTAGGATTCATCCTATAATGAGGCAAATTTGGGAGGGATGCCCCTGGGACGAAATTTATGGCATGTTGAATATCCCTTAGTGGAGGTAGATGGTCAGGGAGGTCTTCCGGAAAGACATCTCGAAACTCTTGGAGGACTGATAGGATTTCAACAGGGCTCTCTATTGTGGAGTGGGATGGGACCCTCAGGACCACCAAAGCAAACACAACTGAGTCACCAACAAGTGTACGCTCAAACTCCGTAGGACTAATGATGTGCAATCCCTTTCGTTCCACACTTTTCTTCGTTTCCAGTGGGCCAACAGGCTTTGGGAGCAGTGGGTTAAAGTGAATCTTCTTTCCATTAAATACGAAGGAGCAGGAATTGGATCGACCATAGATGGTTACATCTAAGTCAAATAACCAAGGTCGTCCCAAGATGATGTGCCCGACGTCCATTGAAATGACGTCACACCATATATGGTTCTTATACTTGAGAAACTGGATAGGGACTAAACAACGCTCCTTGACAGCTATGGAGGAGGTATCAACCCAAGAGACGCTGAATGGCTGAGGGTGAGGAACAGGCTTCAACCCTAGATGGGATACAGTAGTCATCGAAACCGCATTAATGCAGCTACCACTATCCACGATAACTTTACAACCTTTATTATTAATCTTGATGTAAGTCTGAAAGATGGCATGACGGCGCCAATCATCGGCATCCCTAGGCTGGGTAAGAGTACAACGGACGACATCGACTCTAAGCGTATGGGAGATAAGGGGACTAGCCTGAATACAACCGAAGAAGGTATCTTCACTATCCTCCAAGTCATCAAACTCTTCTAATTTAGGCTCATAAACCTAATCCTCTAGTGGCTCGTCAACTATACCTTCACGCTCTTCCAAAACTAGGGCTCGGCTAGGACACTTAGAAGCAATGTGACCAAAACCCTTACAGTTGAAGCATTGCAAACGGGAGGATGTTCTTGAAATCTCAAAACCTCTACTTTTACTATTCGATGTAGGGGTAGTATTAGAAGGAGGAGGTCCTAGAATAGACTTAGGGGATGGAGTGGATGCAGAAGAGGTTGCAGTGCGGGAGTTACTATGACTTCTGTACGGTGTCCTAGTCACTAACTCGTAATCCCGAACGAAAGAGTAGGCGTGGTCAAGAGTGGTGAGACCTCTAAGAACGAGCTCACGTCTAAGATTATCCCGTAGGCCTTGCCTAAACCTACTCAAGATCATGACTTCATCCTCAACGACCTGACATCTCATTCGAAACTCGTCAAACTGAGCAACATATTCGGTCACAGGTCGACTGCCTTGCGCAAGTGCGTTCCATCGATCCAGCAAGTTGCCCCTGTAAGATTGAAGTAAGTATTTTTCTTCAAGGCGGCGCTTCATTTCATCCCAGTTCCAACAGGGGGAGCATGACGCCTCTCTAGGAGGTCCTCAACACTTTCCCAAAACAGTTGAGCTGTGCCAGTTAATTTTAAACTGGCAAATTGTACCCTCCGATCTTCGGGGACCACATACCAGGCAAAGAAGCGATCCATATCTCTAACCCATTGATTGAATACACTAGGATCTAGACAACCATCAAATGTAGGGGCATCTAACTTAATATTTCGAAAGAGGCACGAGAGATAGTGTACCATGACGGTGATATTCCCGCTCGCATCCACGAGCTTGATTTCCTTCCCTACGATCATGTCTAGCATGATGTCGACCACCTCGTGGACGATGATGAGGTCTATTAATGGAAGCGTCAGAATTTTCAGCTTCAGTTGAGTATTGGGTTGGGTCAAGAGTGTTTACCCTAGCGGTTAGGGCTCTATTCTCCTCACGAGTAGCGGCTAACTTAGTTTGGATAGCCGTTAATTGGTTTTGTAATAGTGCTAACTGTCGGGTGATAGCTTCAATGTGGGAAGGGTCCATGGTAAAGGTACTAGCACTTGACACAGTAACTCGACCACTACGCAATTGCATACACAGTAACACAAGCTAAGTGAAGTGCACTACTGAGATCAACAACCAACGAGTGCCAACAAGGATAATAGTGACTGAAATTTATCTATTGTTATTATTATTATTTTATGTAATTTTAGAGATTACGTATGGTCCCATCGCAAGCTAATACTACTAATGCCAATAAAATAAAATAAAAAGCAAAGGTACAAATGATAGGTCCAGTCACGTGGGGTAAACGAGTGAACCGTGGGGTCGGCTCGTGAATTTCAATCCAATAGATTTAAGGCTAAATTATCAAAATATTAGCAACACAAAGAATTAATTGATGCAATTCTAAAATACAGTAAGAGTGTCACTAAAAATAGATAGGAGCAGAGGCTCCCTGAGTTTAGTTGGCTTGAGTCGTCCCAGCGTCGAATGCCTCCACTTTCTGAACTGTTAAGCGCCGAAATACCAAGATAGAAAATTCCATGTTCATTGAGGAAATAATATACCTGTAAAGTAATGTCAGGAAATTCTCAAAATTCTCGAAATTTTTTTTTTTGACTTTTTTTTGGTTAAATCAAAAATCAAAACAACTGTTGACTCTTACGTAAACAAAATAAGGGACAAATTGAGGTCCAAAACATATGCTACCCACACATTAACATATGGCCCAAATTACCAATCAATTTCACTGTATACATAAACTAGTTGAAGCCCAATTATCAAACCAAATGCAGAGAATGAGGAAGATGACTCTGGCGGTGACACAGGCGATCGACTTTGTGAGGAAATGACCAACGGTTGGTGTGGCGGCGCTGGTTACGGATGGTATTGAAGGACAAGGGGTGGGGCTTTTGGGTGTTGCGAGCGGCGTAACTTGGAGAAGGCACTGGGTCGCCTTTTGCGTTGGTCTAACAATGTGGTGGCTTGGGTAGGTGAAGGTCGATAGTTGCAGTGAGTGAAGGTACTGTGGCGCCAGTTTGAATTGGGTTTTAGTGGGATGGGAGGCTTGGGTCACGGTCGGCGGCGGCTGAGAATTCGGTTGAACGTGTTCACAGGCTGTGGTTTTTGAAGTTGCGGTTTATTGAAGGGGTCGATTCTTGTGAAATTGCTCGTAGTTACTGTTGGATTGGAGGTTTGGCTTGTGGGGGTGGTGTTGCAATTGCAGGTAACTGGGTGTTGTTGTGGAGCAATTGAACAAAATTTCTTTACGGTTGTAGCGTTCTGTAGCAAACTGGATGTTGTGGTGGAGGAACTAAACAAAATCTCTTTACGATTGTAGCCATTCTTTGAAGAAATCCAGGTTTAGCTCTGACACCAATTTGATGTCGAATGAATAACAAGAAATAAGAAAGAGAAAGGGGAGAGGAGAAGAAGGGGAAGCCGGGGAAAGAAAACACAGAGGCTACAACCAACTTTTATTCAATTGATTCATCGTCGTCTCAACAATAATGTAAAATAGGTTTAAATACTGAAAATACTGCAAACCTAAAAGATAGGGCCAAGCCCAATACATAAGTCCATAAAAATAAAATAACCTAAGTCCAACTAAAATAATTAAAACTGGGATGTCCTCATCAAAAGGGCTTTATCCTGTTAACTTATGCTTATATTTATAAATGTAAATAAATTTTTATTAAAATTTTATTTAGAATTGGGGTCTAATGAGTGACCCACTAGTCGAAAGAGAAATCACGTGTCTTGGTTGGGTCAATTAATTACCAGTACCTATGCTATGTCGTTAGGATCTCAGCACCAAATAATCCTTGCATGATGATCTATCTGCCTTTCGACTAAAGGATAAACTAAGGTTAAAAGATATTTGACTGAATTTTTAGCCATGTTTAAAAGATATTATGAAAAGGTCATTGTTTGTGAAGCATGTGTTCGCTAACTCGAAATCAGAAACCATCTTGAAGTATAAAATAGTAATACTTCTTCGTTCTGATCTCTGAAGCCGAAATCTCGTATACTCTTTTCACTTGTTGAGTTTCCATTCCACGCATTAGCACTCAAATCTCCTCAAATAGAGGTATTATCTTAGCTAGGGATTGTCACCTCATCATTGTCTTTCAAAACCATTGCTCTGTTGCATTATCTAATCTGAGCATGGGTCTAGTAATACAAATGGGCTTTTCCCCCAAAAGAAGTCTAATCATCTCTCTAACCTATTTAACTCCTCTGACCCTATCTTTTAAACTCCGACTCAACAATTATTTTGCCTTATCTTGTATACCCATTGTATGTAAGCTACGGGAACTTTCCTAAGCACAAATCTACTCCTGTTAAGGATTATTTAGTAAATGTGACTATATCCAATTTTTTTTCTCTAATTTATGATCTTAGACCAACTTCTTTACCTACCTTTGTCCATTCTGGTGGAGAAACCTTATATCTCAACACATTGTGTGCGTCAAAGTGCCACATTGCTCATCGGATGGACCTTAGCTAACTATTTTCCTATCTTACTAGATCTGGGGTATAATATATTTTATCCTTGGTAAAGGACACATCAACAAAGTTTCCCGATCAAATTATATTATAGCTGTAACAGAATGTTACACTAGTTGTCAACTTGCCACAGCATTTCTCAGATAATTTTTTAGAAATATCATGGCTAAAATTTACATAGACGAAAAGCTTTTTGTTGCATATTTTCTTTGTAAATTATTAGTAAGTGTTGAACCTTGATTTTGACAACCCTTCAGCTGAAACACTACTAACAATTAGATGCAAGTGCAACATAGTTAATGTAGTCTTATATGTTTGTATGAATCTGCATCATGTAATGTTAGCTCTTTCAACCGTCAAGTTGTTATTTGCCAGATGTTGCCAAGTTAAATCTTTGATTAAGACTGGTCGAATTGAGTTATGTTGTGCTAGTGTTCCCCGCATCAAAAGACAATTTTGGCATAAAAAATGCACCACCCGTGCTACATACGTAAGAACCTAGAGCATGTTTAAGTAAATGTAAAAAATGTTTATGGTATAAGTGAATTTACTTATATGTAAATAAGTAAGCTTTACTTTCTTTTAAGCTTAGTAGCACACTAGCACTTCTCTGTTTTTTTGGTTAAATAATCAGATTTTGGAATATATATATATATATATATATATATATGTCTAATATCCCACCACGCTTCTCAGAATACTCTGATGGAATAATCTTAGTATAAGTAGGTGCACAAAGTGTGAATTTTTGTAATTGCATATAATCTTTGCTAATTATTATACTACCATTATCTTTTAACAAGAAACTTAATCCTAAAATTAAGTCTGTATTTAAAGATAATTCTCTTACCCATACTGAGTCTTTAGGTAAACTAAATTCTGTACTTCTTCCACAATTAGTCTCAAAACTAATTCTTGCTGGTTTTAGGATATCTTGGTAACTATAAAAATTCTCATCCATTTGTTGGGCTTCTATAGGTTCTTTTGACTTTATTATATATTTTTCTGATATGATTCTTTTATTAATTACACAATGACTACATCCTGAATCTATTAAACCTAAACAAATTATTTCAAAATTTTCTATTCTAACATAACATTTTACTTTAATACTTTTTAATTTTTCTGAATTACAAAAAACTTGAACTAATTCTGGTTCAGGAGTAATTTCTGGGTTTTTTTCCTTTTTTACTTATTTCAAAAAGTTCTAATTTCTGTAAAATGTATCTTTGCATATCTTCTAAGTTTTCTATTCTTTTTCTTAATATTTTTATTTCTGATAATTCTATTTGAATTGAATCATTTTGATTTTCTTCTTCAAATTCTATTAATTCTTTTTGTATTAAACATTTTTTACATGCTTCTAAAAAATAATTTTTACATTTAACTCTTAATTTTTTACTAGGATACCATTTACATAAAAAACATGGTATACTATCTGAACCTGTTTCTTTTATCCATTTATGTTTACATTCTAATTCTATATCCATAAATTCTAATTCTTCATCTGAATCTGATAAATTTTTTATATTAGAAAATTCTTGTATAAAATTTTCATAATCTGATTGTTCTTCTAAATTATAATTATTATTATAATCTTCTATTGATATAATACTATATACTGATTCTTTATCTGAAATGTA
>NC_036253.1:15229431-15232936 GCF_002742605.1 Olea europaea var. sylvestris | reverse complement strand
TTTAGCACTTTCTCCTAAAAATGTTTCTAAATATCTATACATTTCTAATGATTCCATATTATCTGCTAATCTAATATAATGGCCTAATATTGTATTCTTCCATACTTCTATTATGTTATTCCAAGTTTGAGGGTCATGTGCTGTAATGTTTAATATCTGTGGTTTATGTGGTGTCTGAAATTCTATTTTAGGTTCTAAAGGTCTAACTTTTCCTCTAGTTATATAATTTCTTTCTTTATCATTATAATTTGTATAAGGTATTCTGGGAGGATGACCACCTAGATATTGGTATTGTTCTGGTTCTGTTTTAATTTGCATAATTTCATCTGTTAATTCCTTATAATTACTATCCTGTGAAATTTCTGGTTTATTATCAATTTCTTCTATATTAATTCCTACTCTTATATTTTTAAAATTATCATAATATAAATATTCTGTTTCTCCTATTTGTTTATTTAAAAACAAATGATCTTCTAATTTTAAAATTTCTGTAGGAGATAAATTCATTTCTAATTCTTTAGGATATAAAATTCTATCTTCAGTTTCTATTTCTACTGCATTAAGAAATTCTTCTGTTTTTTGTTCTTCTTCATTATTATTATATTCTGTTTCAGAGTCATTATTTCTATTTATGTGACTATAATTTCCAAACCTTAAACTAGTTCTTCCATGTAAATCTTTATATGTTATAGCTTCTTGAGGGGCTAAAATTGGTTCTTGAGTTTCTAAAATTTTTTCTAAATCTCATTCTAGTCCTGCTAAAAGTTCTAAATCATAAGTTTTAGGTTTAATCATTTTTATTCCTTTACTACTCATTAAATTTATTACTTTATCTATGTATAATTTATATTTTGTTTGAGAATTATTACTACATCTTCCTAAAAATCCTATACTTATTAATAAATTTTCTCCTGAAACGACATCTTCATATCCATGTGTTTGAATTCCTATTTTAATTTTTTCTGAAAAATCTTTTATGGTTAATAAGAAATTTGGATTACAATATATAATTCCATTATTATCATTCATATCTACCTCTGTACTAGCTCTCATACTCTTTTCTATATTTTGGATTCTTTCATCATAAATAGTTAATAAAACTTTATTTCCTAAATTTTTTCTCATTAATCATTTAATTCCTATTACTATTAATCCTAAATGCATAAATCTAAAATTCTTTTTTCTTAATTCTTTTTTAGATTCTTCCGATATTAATGATAATTGTCTTACTTGACCATCTAAACATTGAATTGATACTTCTCTAGTATGTCTAAAAAATTGGATTCTTGATTCAAAAATCCCTCTATTATATAAATTTTCTGGATTAAGTAATTGTAGACCATGAGTTTGGAATCTATTATAATCTTGTTCAGGATCTATAAGTTCTTCAATATTCTGATTATATTGAGGCTGTCTATGTAAAATTCTTTCTATTATATTAGTACTTATATTAGAAGTACTATGTCTACTTCTATCATAAGGTTCTGAAGATGATCCTACTTCTCTAATAGTTCTTGATCTACCAGGAAAATTATTCATATTTCATAAAATGTTGTAGATAATTTTCTAGTTATTTTTTCTTTACCTGTATTTTTTAAAACTTAATCTATCTAGGTTATTTATTATATTTTCAATTTCTTGATTTGGTTTATTTTCTATATTATTTAATTTTTTATTTATATTTTCTATTGCTTCTGTAGTCTTAAGATCTGGAAATTTTTCTTTATCTTCTACTCTAGAAATTTTATTTAAGATTGTCAAGTTTTGTTCTTTAATAAAATCTAAGTTTTCACCAATTTTATTAATATCTTTCTCAATATTAAAGATTCTTTTTCCTAAAGTACTTACTTCTCCAGTTAATTTATTATTTTCTTTTATTAAGATATCCAGTTTTAAAAATCTAATCTGAATAATAAAAAGAATCTAATGAAAAATTTGTATGATCTGATAAATAATTATTATCAATATTGTCTAATTCAATCCTTAATTTTAGATCTGATATAAATATCTGATCAAAACTATTTATAAAATATTCTCTAAATTCTGAAATTAAAGATCTATATAAAATCTGTTCTTTTAATTCTGGGTGTAAATTTTTAGTTACTTGTAATATAGCAAATAAATAGTCTATAGATTTATCTTTTTCAAAAGAAATTAATTCTACACCGTATTCAAAAGTCTCTTCTATTTCTTTATAAAATGTAAAACTATAGAATATTTTTTCTAGATCTACAAGTAAAATTCTAAAAATCATAAAACAAGTAAGTATTTTCTAAAGATTCAAAGAATTATACCTTCTAAAATTTGAAGAAATATACTGAAATCACCAGCACCGGAACAAAAGCTCTGATACCAAAAGAGGGGGTCCCTGAAAAAGGTTAGAATTTCAAGGATTTGGAGGCTGTTGTAGGTGGTTGTTAAAACAAATTATGAAAATCCTACTCAGTACTTTTTTTAATTGAGATATCTTTTTCTTTTGATAAAATAATATCCTTTTTTTTTTTTTTTAAAACATGTCATCTGAGATATATGAACTTGGGCCTAAATCCATTCTTGTAAGGACACCACTGGCACTCCCTTAACAAGAATTCTTAAAACAGTGATCTCTTTCCCTCTTCTATGCGTCTGCTAGCCTCTTCACTGGGCCTTTACGCTTTGAGAGGTCATTCAGGGCTTATTTTAAAAACAGTTTAAACTTTTAACTTGGAGTTAAGACATACTCTTATCATATACCCAGCATGAAGCATAAAATTCTTTACAAAAATCATAAAACTTTTACAAATTAAAAATTTTATGGACAGAAATTGTTCTTACAAGATCTGGAACTAATATTAACTATTAGCACCATATCTTAGAACTATAAAGCATACCTACCGGAATGATCCATCGGTAGTTTTTAAAACAACATATTTTTGTGAGATATTATTCTATCTAAGAATAAGAACAATTAAGAATTTCCCTTTCGGGAGAGAAAGAAGATTAGAACATATTTGAGAGAATTCAAAACTTGTATTGTATATATTTTCTTATGTGTTTACAAATGAAAGAATGGTCTCCTTATATATGGGAGAAAAGAGAGAGGAAGCGTTTTTCAAAAGCAAGGAATCTTTGCTTTTTTCAAAACATCAAAAAGAAAACAGTAAAAAGCTATGCTATCAAATCTTACTTTATCAAACAGTAAGATTTTTTACAAATTTTTCAAAAAGAAAACAGTAAAGATTCTACTTTTCGTACAATAATTCTTGATTTTTTCTTGAAATCTTGGACAGAAGTCTTCAAATTCTTGTTTATCACCATAACTTTTTGTCAAATGTCTGAATGAATCCTTATCTTGTTTCATAATTGTGTCTGCCAATGCTGTCTAAAGAGTCTCCTCCGTCAGTACATCCTTCTGGATTATCATCTTCTTCTGAATTATTGTCTTCAAAATTATCCAAATCTTTTTCTTGTCCAATTTTCTTTTTGCCTTTATTTTTCTTTTTAATCTGTATTTTCTTTTTCTTTT
>NC_036253.1:15114160-15228631 GCF_002742605.1 Olea europaea var. sylvestris | reverse complement strand
TTGGCAATCCTGGCCTGGGGCCTCTTGGTCTTTGCATCTGTAAATTCTAAAAGAGATAATCAATCATATTCTTTATTTTTAATTATTCTACTTAAAATATCTGCTATCTGATTATCACTACCTTTAATATGTTCAAAATTAATTACTAATCCAGTATTAGTAATTCTATCTATAAAATTTAACCATCTTCTTCTATTACTTCTTTTATTTTCTAATTTCATTTTATTAACAAAACTTACTATTGCTTCACAATCTGTTCTTAAAGTAATTTCTTTTTTAGAAATAATAAACAATTCAAAAGAATCTAATATATAATTAACTGCAAGTAATTCTAAGTCTATGCTACTTATATTACCTTTTTCTTTATAATTTTCAATATTATATCTTACAATTTTTTCACTATCTTTATCTGCATATTTATTGGGTTTTGCAATTAAAATTGCTCCCCATCCTGTTATACTTTCATCTGTTTCTATAATTAAATAATCTGTTTCTAATGGCATAGATAATTTAGGTAAATTTTTTAATTTCTTTTTTACTTTTTGGACTAATTTAATATCTTTTATATTAAAATATCTTTGACCTTTTGGTGAAGTTTTTCCATATAAAGGTCCTGCAATTTTTTCCAAATCTTTAATAAAGGGTCTAGCATAATTAACTAATCCTAAAAATTTTTGTAACTGTTTAAGGTCTTCAAGTTTATCTGGAAAATCTAAAGCTTTCTGAGCTATATGAGGTTGTAATTCTATTTTTCCTTTTCCTATATTTACTCCTAAAAATTCTATATATTCTTTAAATAAAAACATTTTCTTTTTATTTATAATTAAACCATGTCTAATAAATTCTGAAAAAAGAATTTGTAAATGACCTCTATGTTATCGCCTATTTTTACTAAATACTAAAATATCATCTATATAAACTATAATAAATTTATTATGTTTATTAAAAATACTATCCATTTTTCTTTGAAAAATACTAGGGGCATTTTTTAATCCAAATGGCATAACTAACCATTCAAAAAATGTCCTTCTGGGCTAGTGAAGGCTGTCAATTCTATTGAATCTGGGTGCATTTTTACTTGCCAAAAATCGGATTTTAAATCAAACTTACTAAAAATATTACAATCTTGAATCTTATTTATTAAAACTGTCTTATCTGGAATATTATAGACATCATCTATTGTATTATCATTTAATCTTTTATAATTAATTACCATTCTACTTTTTCCTCTAATAATTTCTGAATGTTTTCTAACTATAAAGGCTGCTGTTCTGTGTGGACTTTCTGATTTTTTAATTACTCCTAATTTTAATAAATCTTTTATATGCATATTAAAATCTTCCTGATCTTGGTTTGTAGCTTCAATATTTTTTGTCTTAATAATATATTCTGGATTTTTTATTTTTATTTCACAAAAAATTTATCTTTTTCCCAATATTTTAATATATTTTCTTCTAAAATTTCTAATTTTTCTAGTTTACTAATCATATTTTCTATGTCTTGTTCTGTTACTAACAGATTATATATTTTTTCAATTTCTACAAAATCTAAACATATTTCTTCTTCTTCCTTAAAGCTTTCATAATATTCTTCTAAAAAATTTAAATATAGGAAAAGGAAAAATAGAATTACAATCTCATATAGCTCAGAAAGCTTTAGATTTTCTAGATAAACTTGAAGACCTTAAACAGTTACAAAAAATTTTAGGATTAGTTAATTATGCTAGACCCTTTATTAAAGATTTGGGAAAAATTGCAGGACCTTTATATGGAAAAACTTCACCAAAAGGTCAAAGATATTTTAATATAGAAGATATTAAATTAGTCCAAAAAATAAAAGAGAAATTAAAAGATTTACCTAAATTATCTATGCCATTAGAAACAGATTATTTAATTATAGAAACAGATGGAAGTATAACAGGATATGGAGCAATTTTAATTGCAAAACCCAATAAATATGCAAATAAAGATAGTGAAAAAATTGTAAGATATAATAGTGGAAATTATAAAGAAAAAGGTAATATAAGTAGCATAGACTTAGAATTACTTGCAGTTAATTATGCATTAGATTCTTTTGAATTGTTTATTATTTCTAAAAAAGAAATTACTTTAAGAACAGATTGTGAAGCAATAGTAAGTTTTGTTAATAAAATGAAATTAGAAAATAAAAGAAGTAATAGAAGAAGATGGTTAGATTTTATAGATAGAATTACTAATACTGGATTAGTAATTAATTTTGAACATATTAAAGGTAGTGATAATCAGATAGCAGATATCTTAAGTAGAATAATTAAAAATAAAGAATATAATTGATTATTTGCAGATGCAAAGACCAAGAGGCCCCGGGCCAGGATTGCCAACAATTGGCAGTTCAAGTTCATCATTTCCTCAGACTAATTTAGCACAGACTCATGACAAGTTAAGATTTGGTAACGTAGAATTACTTTGTTTTCCAAACAGTAATATTAGCTTTAAGACATTATCTCATATTTCAGTTACAAAATCAGAAAAATGTATTTTAGATAATCTATGGATTTCTTATAATAAGAATCCTAAAGACCAAAAATATTTTTTAGCATGTTTAAATGCTCTTTCAGAACACTTTAGTCAAGATCATAAAAAATTTAAGTGTTATATTGTTTTACAAGGAAGACTTCCAGAAATTTATCATACCTGGTTAGAAGTTTCAGATTGTATAAAGAATTTTCCAAATCTTCTTTATAAAGGATTTTATTCAATTTCAGAAGCATTAGAAAAATGTAGAAAATTTTTAGGAATTAATTATTTTGTTGCCCCTTTTTTAAAGAATGTTTCAGATCAGCCCTTAGATTATGTTTCTAAATTTTGTGAACATTGTGAATGTATGACTAAGAATTTTAAATGAATCCAATCAGTCTTTACAACAAGAAAAATTAGTTTTACAAAAGAAAATTTCTGAATTAGAACAAGAAATCATTAATTTAAAGATCTCAAATCCAATTGTTCAGACACAAGCAGGTACTATAGAGCCCAAGAATTCTATAGCTAGTCCAGCTCAAACGGAAGCTGGTAAAGACTTATCAAATCCGTTTATGGTTCTGGGCTTACCAAAAGCTCAACGGACTCAGGGGACTGTTGATTCTCCTACTTTTCAATTTAATCAGACTCAACAAGCTGAAAATCCTGTTACAGAAAATAAAAATATTTCTGAAGACCAGACACAGCAGACTGGAAATTCTGCTACTAGACTTATTAGTCCAATGGATCTTAAATAGAAAAGTCCAATTAATTTTCCAGAATCATTTCAATCAGCTCAAGATCCAGAACAGATTTCTCAATCAGATATTAGAAGAATCAAATAAATGTTTGAGAAAATTGAAAAAATACAGCAACAAGTTAAACAAAGTACTACAAAGAAAAAGAAAATACAGATTAAAAAGAAAAATAAAGACAAAAAGAAAATTGAACAAGAAAAAGATTTGGATAATTTTGAAGACAATAATTCAGAAGAAGATGATAATCCAGAAGGATGTACTGACGGAGGAGACTCTTTAGACAGCATTGGCAGACACAATTATGAAACAAGATAAGGATTCATTCAGACATTTGACAAAAAGTTATGGTGATAAACAAGAGTTTGAAGACTTCTGTCCAAGATTTCAAGAAAAAATCAAGAATTATTGTACGAAAAGTAGAATCTTTACTGTTTTCTTTTTGAAAAATTTGTAAAAAATCTTACTGTTTGATAAAGTAAGATTTGATAGCATAGCTTTTTACTGTTTTTTTTTTGACGTTTTGAAAAAAGCAAAGATTCATTGCTTTTGAAAAACGCTTCCTCTCTCTTTTCTCCCATATATAAGGCGACCATTCTTTCATTTGTAAACACATAAGAAAATATATACAATACAAGTTTTGAATTCTCTCAAATATGTTCTAATCTTCTTTCTCTCCCGAAAGGGAAATTCTTAATTGTTCTTATTCTTAGATAGAATAATATCCCACAAAAATATGTTGTTTTAAAAACTATCGATGGATCATTCCGGTAGGTATGCTTTATAGTTCTAAGATATGGTGCTAATAGTTAATATTAGTTCCAGATCTTGTAAGAACAATTTCTGTCCATAAAATTTTTAATTTGTAAAAGTTTTATGATTTTTGTAAAGAATTTTATGCTTCATGCTGGGTATATGATAAGAGCATGTCTTAACTCCAAGTTAAAAGTTTAAACTGTTTTTAAAATAAGTCCTGAGTGACCTCTCAAAGCGTAAAGGCCCAGTGAAGAGGCTAGGAGACGCATAGAAGAGGGAAAGGGATCACTGTTTTAAGAATTCTTGTTAAGGGAGTGCCAGTGGTGTCCTTACAAGAATGGAGTTAGGCCCAAGTTCATATATCTCAGATGGCATGTTTTTAAAAAAAAAAAAAGGATATTATTTTATCAAAAGAAAAAGATATCTCAATTAAAAAAAGTACTGAGTAGGATTTTCATAATTTGTTTTAACAACCACCTACAACAGCCTCCAAATCCTTGAAATTCTAACCTTTTTTAGGGACCCCCCTCTTTTGGTATATATATATATTCTGGATGTTTTTATTTTTATTTCACAAAAAACTTTATCTTTTTCCCGATATTTTAATACATTTTCTCCTAAAATTTCTAATTTTTTAGTTTACTAATCATGTTTTCTATAACTTGTTCTGTTACTAACAAATTATATATTTTTTTATTTAAAAAATATATAGAATTTTTAGGAGTAAATATTGGAAAAGGAAAAATAGAGTTACAACCTCATATAGCTCAAAAAGCTTTAGATTTTCCAGATAAATTTGAAGACCTTAAGCAGTTACAAAAATTTTTAGGATTAGTTAATTATGCTAGACCCTTTATTAAAGATTTAGGAAAAATTGCAGGACCCTTATATGGAAAAACTTCACCAAAATGTCAAAGATATTTTAATATAGAAGATATTAAATTAGTCCAAAAAATAAAATAAAAGTTAAAAGACTTACCTAAATTATCTATGCCATTAGAAACAGACTATTTAATTATAGAAACAGATGGAAGCATAACAGGATGGGGAGCAATTTTAATTGCAAAACCCAATAAATATGCAGATAAGGATAGTGAAAAAATTGTAAGATATAATAGTAGAAACTATAAAGAAAAAAGTAATATAAGTAGTATAGACTTAGAATTACTTGCAGTTAATTATGCATTAGATTCTTTTGAATTATTTATTATTTCTAAAAAAGAAATTACTTTAAGAACAGATTGTGAAGCAATAGTAAGTTTTGTTAATAAAATAAAATTAGAAAATAAAAGAAGTAATAGAAGAAGATGGTTAGATTTTATAGATAGAATTACTAATACTGGATTAGTAATTAATTTTGAACATATTAAAGGTAGTGATAATCAGATAGCAGATATTTTAAGTAGAATAATTAAAAATAAAGAATATAATTGATTATTTGCAGATGCAAAGACCAAGAGGTCCCGGACCAGGATTGCCAACAATTGGCAGTTCAAGTTCATCATTATCTCAGACTAATTTAGCACACACCAATTTTAGCTCCTCAAGAAGCTATAACATATAAAGATTTACATGGAAGAATTAGTCTAAGGTTTGAAAATTATAGTCATATAAATAGAAATAATGATTCTGAAACAGAATATAATAATAATAATAATAATAATAATAATAATAATAATAATAATAATAATAATAATAATGAAGAACAACAAAAAACAGAAGAATTTCTTAATGCAGTAGAAATAGAAATAGAAGACAGAATAATTTATCCTAAAGAATTAGAAATGAAATTATCTCTCACAGAACTCTTAAAATTAGAAGATCACTTGTTTTTAAATAAACAAACAGGAAAAAAAGAATATTTATATTATGATAATTGTAAAAATATAAGAGTAGGAATTAATATAGAGGAAATTGATAATAAAACAGAAATTTCAGATGACAGTAATTACAAAGAATTAACAGATGAAATTATGCAAATTAAAACAGAACCAGAACAATATCAATATTTAGGTGGTCATCCTCCTAGAGTTTTAAACTGGATCTTTTAATAAAAGAGGTTAATAAATTAATTGGAGAAGTAAGTTCTTTAGGAAAAAGAATTTTTAATATTGAGAAAGATATTAATAAAATTTGTGAAAATCTAGATTTTATTAAAGAACAAAATTCAGCTATTTTAAACAAAATTTCTAAAGTAGAAGATAAAGAAAAATTTCCAGATCTTAAGACTACAGAAGCAATAGAAAATATAAATAAAAAATTAAATAATATAGAAAATAAACCAACTCAAGAAATATAAAATCTGTTCTTTTAATTCTGGATATAAATCTTTAGTTACTTGTAAGATAGAAAATAAATAATCTATAGATTTATGTTTTTCAAAAGAAATAAATTCTATACTGTATTCAAAAATCTCTTCTATTTCTTTGTAAAATGTAAAACTATAGGATATTTTTTCTAGATCTACAAGTAAAATTCTAAAAATCATAAAACAAGTAAGAATTTTCTAAAGATTCAAAGAATTATACCTTTTCTAAAATCTGAAGAAATATACTGAAATTACCAGCACATGAACAAAGGCTCTGATACCATGTCTAATAAATTCTGAAAAAAGAATCTGTAAATGACCTCTATGTTCTCACCTATTTTTACTAAATACTAAAATATCATTTATATAAACTATAATAAATTTATTATGCTTACTAAAAATACTATTCATTTTTCTTTGAAAAATACTAGGGGCATTTTTTAATCCAAATGGCATAACTAAACATTCAAAATGTCCTTGTGGGCTAGTGAAGGCTGTCCATTCTATTGAATCTGGGTGCATCTTTACTTGCCAAAAACCAGATTTTAAATCAAACTTACTAAAAATATTACAATTTTGAATCTTATTTATTAAAACTGTCTTATCTGGAATATTATAGGTATCATCTATTGTATTATCATTTAATCTTTTATAATTAATTACCATTCTACTTTTTCCTTTAATAATTTTTGAATGTTTTCTAACTATAAAAGCTGCTGATCTATGTGGACTTTCTGATTTTTTAATTACTCCTAATTTTAATGAATCTTTTATATGCATCTTAAAATCAAGAACCCAATTTTTTAGAGATACTAGAGAAGTATCAATTCAATGTTTAGATGGTCAAGTAAGACAATTATCATTAATATCAGAAGAATCTAAAAAAGAATTTTAGATTTATGCATCTAGGATTAATAGTAATAGGAATTAAATGATTAATGAGAAAAAATTTAGGAAATAAAGTTTTATTAACTATTTATGATGAAAGAATTCAAAATATAGAAAAAAGTATGATAGCTAGTACAGAGGTATCAGATTGTATAAAAAATTTTCCAAACCCTTTATATAAAGGTTTTTATTCAGTTTCAGAAGCATTAGACGAATGCAAAAAGCATTTAGGAATTAATTATTTTATAGACCCTTCATTAAAAAATGTTTCAGATCAGCCATTAGATTTTTCTTCAAATTTTTGTCAACATTGCGAATGCATGACTAGAAATTTTAAAATTTTAAATGAATCAAATCAGAGTTTACAACAAGAAAAATTGGCTTTACAAAAGAAGATTTCTGATCTAGAACAAGAAATTATTAAAATAAAAATTTTAAATTCGGATTTTCAGACAGTTTCAGGCACTATAGAGCCCAAGAAGTCTATAGCTAGTCCAACTCAAACGGTAGCTGGTAAAGACTTAACAAATCCGTTTATTGTTTTGGACTTACCAAAAGTCCAACAGACTCAGGAGGCTGTTGATTCTCTTACTTTTCAATTTAATCAGACTCAACAGGCTGAAAATCCTGTTACAGAAAATAAATTTACTGAAGAACAGACTCAGCAGACTGTAAATTCTGCTACTAGATTAATTAGTCCAATAGATTTAAAACAGAAAAGCCCAATTAATCTTATATCAAAATCATTTCAATCATCACAAGATCCAGAGCAAATTACTCAATCAGATATAAAAAGATTGAAAGAAATGTTTGATAAAATAGAAGAATTACAGCAACAAGTTAAACAAAAGACCTCAAAGAAAAAGAAGTTGCAGATAAAGAAGAAAAACAAAGGCAAAAAGAAAATTGATCTTAAAGAAGATTATGAGGATAATACAGAAGAGGACAATAATTCAGAAGGCTATACTGATGGAGGAGCATCTTTAGACAGCATTGGCCGACACAATTATGAAACAAGATAAGGATTCAAGAAAGATCTGATCATACAAAGAAAGACTTAGCTGGAAAAGAGACACTTGGCAAACTTTCAAAAAGATCAAAAATTATTGTACGAGAGACAAACTTTTTACTGTTTTCTTTGTAACGAATCTTACTGTTTTATAAAGTAAGATTTGATAATTAAACTTTTTACTGTTTTCTTTTTGACGTTTTTGAAAAAGCAAAGATTCTTTGCTTTTGAAAAACGCATTTTCTTTCTTTTTCTTTCCTATATAAGAAGTCATTCTTTCACTTGTAAACACACAGAATAGAGAAAAATAATAAAAGTTCTTTATTTCTTTGAAACATGTTCTAATTTTTTCTCTTTCCCGAAAGGGAAATTCTTAATTGTTTTTATTCTTAGATATGATAATATCCTAAAAAAAAAAAAATATTTATGTTTTTAAACTACTGATGGATCATTCCGGTAGGTATGTTTTATTGTTCTAAGATATGGTACTAATAATCAATATTAGTCCCAGATCTTTAAAGAACAAATGTTATTTATAAGATTTTTTGTTTCTGTAAATTCTTTGTAAAGTTTTATGTTTCATGCTGAGTATATGATAAGAGCATGTCTTAACTCCAAGTTAAAGTTTAAACTGTTTTTAAAATAAGTCCTGAGTGACCCTTCAAAGCGTAAAGGCCTAGTGGAAAGGCTAGTGAAACGCATAGAAAGGAGAAAATGATCACTGTTTTAAGAATTTTTGTTAAGGGAGTGCCAGTGGTGTCCTTGCAATAATGGAGTTAGGTCCAAGTTCATATATCTCAGATGGCATATTTTTTTTTTAATTTCAAATAAAAGTTTAAAAAAAAAGGATATTATCTTATCAAAAGATATTTCAATTAAGAAGAGTACTGAGTAGGATTTTCATAATTTGATTTATAACCTTCTTATAATATATATATATATTTTATATATATATATATTTTTTTTTTTTTTTTTTTTAAATTTAAGAAAAATTACATATTTGTCCTCAAAGTGTAGGATTGAAGTTGGAAGACACAAATTTGGCCCTTGTTTGAGTTCATTCTTGTCAAAAAATGCATTTTCGAATAATGTTTTAATGAAAAATGTGTGGTTAAAAAATAAAGAAAATTATGGATTTACGTATAATATTATTTTATTGAAAAATGTGTAGTTGAAGCGAGGTTAAATCATTGTTGAAAAATGTATTTTAATAGAAAAAATGAGGCTCAAACAAGGGCTCAATAGGATACCATTCAGAGAGCACCGAGGGACAGATCATTGCAAGTATAGTGTAGCACACAGCACTAGATTTTGCAATTCCGTTCTAAATATTGCAACTATGGATTTGGTCTACTGTCATTGACTCTCAGTTGAAATTCCCTTCAGAATCATCTATACAGGCACATCGGTAGGGTAATCTTGCCGGTGTCGTTTAATGGTTTCTCTAAGAGATTTCTCTTGCTCGTGAAGGTTCGATGGGAGATCATCATAGACGTCTGAAAACATTTCTGCAAGCATGGGTTTCTCCATTTTCTCTGCCACTTGAATTGCATTCAGTAGCTGCAAGCAGAACAATACAAGTTTGGAAATTACAATTCATTTCTGAACAATGCTATACATATAACGACAAATTGCACAGATGGGTTCGTAGAATGTCACGTGGCAACATTTCGTTGGATTTGGGACAAAAAACAAAGTTAAATAGCTAATCAGGTGCTGCCATTTCAACATCTGTAAAACTGTCTATGCAATATATCCGTAAAAGTTTCATTTCTGTTCACTTATTAATAATGTCTGGTGCTATTTAATCACTTTTTCAAATGTGTCTATCCAAATATGGAAAGATTTATTAAAAAAAAAAATATGCAGCATTGATATAATATTTGACCTGCTTCCTGATGCTTCCACGAAGCTCGGATTCTTCGTCGTCTGTCCACCAACCGTTTTTGTGAACCCACTTTCGAAATCTAGCTAAGGGGTTCCTCGCTGTTTTCCAGTGTTCGATCTCATCTACGGGCCGATATTTGGTGGAATCATCTGAAGTAGAGTGGTGTCTACTCGATAACTGAGGGCCTAATGATCCAAAAACGTAAGTAGTAGACGACTTAAAATTTTGTATAAAAGTTCCAGATGGATTAAGAGAAACGAACAATTTAACATCGAGAGAACAAAAGGGTTCCAGTTTAACCTCAACTAATACAGGCTTCTGCTCATGTATGACCATTTCCCGAGCTGCACGAATAGTATTATAAATAGCAAGTGCATCATTTCCATCGACCCTTATACTACGAATTCCGTATGCTTGGCCCTTTACGACTACACCATCGCCTGCCAGGTATTAAACGATAAAGTGAAGTCAGAATGGAATAGAAATACACAGCGCACACAAAAATTTTGTGTGGTTCACCCTCGAACGAGCTCAACCATTTATTGCTGCAAGTTTTTCATTATAATGAAGTGTCCTCGTGATCTCACGCCTCTCTCTCAATGACCTCCTCCAAATATTCCTACCATATGGCTTATGGTGGGAATATTAGGATGACATAATATATATATGGACTCTCCTAACTGCAGTCGACAGGATAAATTAACAACATAATTAGACTCCACATAGTACATTAAAAGATACTAAGCATGTGTGCTTTCGATATGCAATTAGTATCTTTCTTATTTGAGGGATGTATATGTCCATAATATATAGTATTCTAAATTTTGTTCTTAATAGTATAGGAGATCGAATGGCGAAATATACATACTTCGAAATTGTTCTGATATAGGGGTGCTAATGGCCCATCCATTGTTGCGGCAGATAAACAAAACCGGAGCTTCCATAACCGCTGCAAAATTTAAACCAGCATGGAAATCTCCCTGTGAAACGAAATATCTAGTTTTAGAATATATCAATTACGACAAAAATAAAAAGCAATGGCAGCTTTTTGTTTCTTTCGTTATTTATAAGATTATAGTCCCTGTTTGTTTCCCATTATTTACTAATTAAAATGAAAAATATGATCGTCATCCATCATATCAAGCCACCATAATTGAAAATCTATCTATTGTGTGGAGCTCGTAACGGCTATATTTTTCATTCTCATTCTTCTATTATGTGGCTCAAACGGGGCCATAGTATCCGTTCTAAATTTTGAAGGAGATTTACCTCACTGGTCCCGCCTTCTCCAGTGAAGGCTACAACACGCCTCCTTTTTATCCATCTTTAGAGAATAAGCAACACCTGCAGCTTGAGGTAGCTGTGTACTGACATGGAAAATCCAACAACAAATTTCTTGGACAATGAAATTCCGAAAATTGCAAAGTTTTAATAGGAAGAAGGAGCTCAAAACCTACGCAATAGGAGACGAAATGGTGAAGAAATTGTGTTTGTTAGAGCCATAATGTATCGGCATTTGCTTGCCTTTCCCATGATCAGCATTGTTGCCGAAACACTGGTTGGCGAATTCTTGCAGGGTGAAACCACGCCATAATAGAATTCCAGGCTCCCGGTACTGCATTGTGTAATAAATGTTTAATATTATCATTAATTTTTCTATAACAGAACCCCGACTTGGAAGATCTCTATGTTGATGTTACAACAAATTACCATTTCCACGTCGGACATTCCCTTATGAAAATGAACGGATTTTAATCAAGTGAGCAAAGTGAAATAAAAAGCAAGCTCCATTGATTACTTTGGAGCAAAACAAAGTTCAGAAACTTAGCGTAATAACTTAACAATACACTGAGTGACTAACCATTGGCATAGAAGACGAAGCACAGAAAATGAAGGTTTTAAGAACTTAAACCAAACGCCACCTTTATTGCATCCCGAGCAAGTCTTACCTGAGGTAATATAACATCGTCTGAAGTGAGAGCAGCTGCTGTCGCAATGTTAATAGCCTCTTCCCCTGTCGAGGTGAGATAGAAGGATATTCTCCCCCGCCTTTGAGCTTCGTAAAAGATGTTATCCATTATCTGAAGTGCAACCATGCTTTTGTACATCTTTACTGCTGTTTCTTTGTCCACCTAGTACATTTTGTATAAAAGTTAAAACTAAGGCGAGCATTGTAACAAAATCTTGTAATGTATGTGTAGATTTGATTCTCTCTTCAAACATGGCTGGTTTTCACTGGAAAAATATTGAGTTATTTGGAAGAGTTAAATACTAAATTTAAGCTATTAGATGTGATCTTTCAACTTGTACTGAATCATTGCATCAATAATATTGATATACTTAAAAGTAGATGGAATTCTATACCTGCTCGAATCTGCTGCCAGCAATTTGGATAGCCATCATCACTGAGGACGCGGTAACACGGTATTCTCTTATCTGCTGCCTCTGATATGAATTTCATCTCGTGAGTGAACGAGACTCGTCCACCGGGAAAATCCAAGGCCTACTTCATCAAATACTAATAAGGAAGTGCAAGAATTTTGACATTGAAATTTTGAAAAGTGGAATCTCTGATTGTGAAACTTCACCAACTTTATGTTTTGATAATTTTGCAGTATGCAGCTAGCAGAAAAATTATAATTAAAGCTAGTTCGTTTTCACTACTACAAGTTGTGGCATGAGCATCACTTACTCGTACGATTCGACAAATGAAGGATGAATGAAGTTTCGTTCGAAAAAGAAAACTTCATTGGTTCTACCTCCTATTTTTTATGTAGAGAATGAATTATTTTCTTGAAGGATCAGAAAAAATAGGTCCGACGAATCCACCTTGAATTTGATAAATGCATTGTTTGTCAAGTATGTGTTCGTGTATGTCCTATAGATTTACCCATTGTTGATTGGAAATTGAAAACAAATATTCGAAAGAAACGATTACTTAATTATAGTATTGATTTTGGAACAAGTTTTTTACTGCTCCACTCCACCAAAATTTATATGTATACATGTTTAAGGAAATTCTCATTATTTAAATAAACACAATATTATAAACAAACAAATTCGTTTAATAAAACACGGTATGTAATGTGTAATTACTAATTACACTGAAATCAAGGTGTATTTCGTAAAATTCTATTTGTTTTAAATATCCCAAGTCTCAGGGCACGATGAGTGTGACTCTCATTCAATAGACTCTTCTACCTAATGGTGGGCCAGCCCTTTGGGCTTTCTCATGTCATCATCAAAAATGAGAAACGACAAGCTAGTGAAAGGGTTGTTCCATTTTATAGTTTTTTATGCTAAAAATAATTAATTAAACCCTTGTTTGAGCCACATTATTGGAATTAAAATGCATTTTTGAATAGTGTATTGATGAAAAATGTGTGGTTAAGAAATAAGAAAAAGTTTTGAATTTGCGTGTAATATTATTTTATAGAAGAATGTGTGGTTGAAATGATTTTAATTCTCTGTTAAAGAATGTTTTTTTTTTTTCTCCTTTAAATGTGGCCCAAGGCCTAAATCACATAATTTTCTAGACTATTGGATTAGTTCAAAAATTTTCTAGACTATTGGATTATAGGTCAAATTCATATATTGGGCCCCTTTCTACCCATCATGCAAAAGTCACCACACTTGTCAGATGGGTCATTCTAGTCCAATCTAATTAACCATTGAAGAGGGCCCCATATGATAAAAAGATGGTGGCATTAATTAGTAATTATTATTATTATTATTTTTGAATTGATAGATGTAGATGATAATTAATAAGCAATAGGTCGGGTCGATTTCAAGTAGTCGATTGGCATGTCATAGACTTTACCCAATTGATCACTCCATTTCAAATATGAGTCAATCTATAACTCAACCTCAAGACTTCGGGCCTATATAGTTGTAAAATCATCCATCAGTGTATCATACATTCTCCCTATTTGGTGGGAATTAACATTAGTTTTTTAATAGACTTTGATAAAAAATTGTGGGTTTGCTGAAATATGTGTTTAAAATTAATTTTTGAATTTTTCTTAAATTAAAATATGAATTTTAGGGCTTTGTTTGCAGTTGGTTGCTCGTTTCAGCAGTAAATGTCTATTTTACCCTTATAAACTATATCAACTAGGCCATAGAATAAAGTTGACATGGAATTCGCCCCCCAGGGCATATCTAAGTTGGCGGAACAATCACATTGGGGGGCTCTGGAACCAAGCGTGGGGAGTTCGATTTCTGGTTGGAGAAGCCAAGTGATGTAATAACCAGAGGAATGGTTGGAGCAGCTTGGTGATGTAATAACCATGGAGGAGGCTTCCTTTGGGGAAGGAGTAAAAGTCATGTGGGAACCTGGGAACCAACAAGGGCACAACCTGCGATTTACCTCCCTGGGGGCCGAAGGTTCAGGGACGAGGATATAGTCTGGCGTAAGTTGGGACACCTCATTAAAAAAAAAAAAAAAAATTGACATGGAATTCGCACAATTCAATGAACCTATTTATTAGATATTTACTACCTTTCCAATCATCCCAGCTACTGTTCGTACCTGAACAAATGTTTTTGACTGACTGTAATAAATAAATCATGAAATAAAATAAGGCATGTTCAAAACCATTATTTCTTCATTAAAATGAAAAATATGATTGTTATCTATCACATCAAATTTTATATTTGATTTTTTATCTCTTGTGTAGAACTTATAACGATTATTTTTTTTTATTCTTATTTTTACAATAACATAGCTCAAATGGGGAGGCTAAATCTTCTTCTAAAGAAATTTTTTTATATTATCTATTCTGTAAAACACTAATTTCCTATAAGAAATTTTAAAATATTAAACAAGAATTTTCTTTCCAAAACTCACATTCAGTTTCAAATGCCTTAGCATGCCACATAATTTACACAAAAAAAAAAATAATAATAATAATTAAAAATTTACCTGGTTTTCATCTTCATGTTCGCCGGCTCTGGTGGATTCCGTCCGCCTCCATTGGCGGTTCAAAGCCGACATCGTGGCGGAATTATCAAGGAATACATATGGGCTTCTGATATTTTCACCACTCAAAGTTCCGAAAGAAGAAGAATTTACATGATTTTCATAAATTTTGTAGGAAAATTCTGAAGGTGCAATTTTTGGCTGTAGAAAATAAGCAATTTTTGGCTTTAGAAAATGAGCAATTTTTCTAGATCTTGATAACCAGATAGCCATGGAGAAAACTATTTTTCCCCCTCAGTGGAATGGCCAAGTGTGAACTGCTACGTATATATAGAACTGGAGTAAATTTAACCAATAATCACTGAACTTTACACTTGATTACTACTTGCTCACTCATCTTTCACAGATTACTAAATGTTCACTCATCTTTTTTCATATAATTACTCATTCACCACTCGTCTCTTCAAATAATTGGACGACTTTTACAGCAAATTTTCGACAACTTCCGACCATAAAGAATGTCAAATTTTGATACCGTTGGAAAGCCCGTGATATCCTCTTCAATTACCACCCAAAATCTCATTATAATTCCAAGGGATTCGATCGAAAAATTGCTTTAAAAGTTGCCCAAAAATTTTGAAAATCTGTCCAAATTTTCAGATTTTTTGGGCAACTTTTAAGGCAATTTTTCGGCAATTTTTGACCATCAAAACTATCGAATTTTGATACCATTGGAAAGCCCACAATGTCCTCTTCAATTACCATCCAAAATTTTCCCATAACTCCAAAGAATTCGATCGGAATAAACCCACAAAATCAGCATCTTGAAAAGGCGAAAATCTGGACAAAGTTCGGGATGCTGACTTTGTGGGTTTATTCCGACCGAATCCTTTGGAGTTATCGGGAAATTTTGGGTGGTAATTGAAGGGAACATTTTGGGCTTTCCAATGGTATCAAAATTAGATAGTTTTGATGGTCGAAAGTTGCCGAAAAATTGCCTTAAAAGTCGCCCAAAAAATTTGAAAATCTGGGCAGATTTTCAGATTTTTTGGGCGACTTTTAAGGCAATTTTTCGATCGAATCCCTTGAAATTATAATGAGATTTTGGATGGTAATTGAAGAGGACATCGTGGGCTTTCCAACGATATCAAAATTCAACATTCTTTGTGATCAGAAGTTGTCGAAAATTTGCCGTAAAAGTAGCCCAATTATTTGAAGAGACGAGTGGTGAATGAGTAATTATATGAAAAGATGAGTGAGCATTCAGTAATATGTGAAAGATGAGTGAACAAGTAGTAATCAAATGTAAAGTTCAGTGATTATTGGTTAAATTTACTCTATAGAACTATTTTGTATGTAAAAGTTCTATTTTTGTGGTCTTTAATAGTTACGGGTGAATAAGTAATTGTTCTACCAAAAATTCATCTCCAAAGGTCAAATCATAATTCGTAATAAATATTTTCGCTATTAAAAAAGTTATTATTTATCGATAAATAAATAATTTATTAATTTAACAATAACCTTCAAGTTTGTTAATTTTGATATTTTTTTCCCCTTTCTAAGGGATTTATCCTATTTCTTTTCTTTCACAGTCTACTTAAGATTAGGTGATTCACTAAGTTTGTACATAAATACTATTCAAATTCCTATATATGTCCGAATCTTTGAAAGAAGTCTTTCAAGATGTGGTATCTTTAAATAATTACATTTTCATAAATTTTAAAAAATATACATGGAATGTATGCAATGAAAAATTTTGGGATGATGTTGGGTTTGATTTGGTTTGAGTACAATGGAAACAATTTAGATGGATATTTTTATAAAATACTAGATTCAATAAATTAAATTTGTCAAAATAAGAAAATATTGTAAATGATCTAGAAGAAGAGACGATATGAATATGACACACAACCAATCCAATTTCTATCCATTATACTCACGGACTCGTCATAGCAAGAGAGGCAAGTTTATAGGTCTCCTTATTTTTGTGAGATGTTACAACCCACCTATAAAGTACTATTGTATTCAAAATAATTAAAACTTTAGCTTCTAACTTACGAAGAAGCAAATTCCAACCTTCTCTGAGTATTGCAACATTGTCAATTGTTAACACCAATCTCATCGGGCTTTTAGCAAACCAATGCCATAGGTCGTTTGGCAAGTTAACATAAACAGATTGATAGATTTGACTGAAATAAAAGTATAAATTATAATGAAATTGTGGGTTATAAAATTTAGTAATCCACCTAGAATTGTTACTTTCGCATAACTTCATGCAATAAAAATATAAAAGTTAGTTTTAAATAATAATTTATTTGCAAATATATTGAAATATGTTATTTTTCCTAATTAAAAAATTATTTGGAAAGTTACTTAATTACTCCTAAGGAAACTTTTTGTGTGTAGCCACACCCACACATGTAAAAACCAAAACAGAGGAGGTGGAAGGCAGGAGCTCTACTAGAAGGTAAGGTGTAAAGATGGAAAACGACTTGTTTGGCACTTTGGCAGATCAGTTGGGGGCTCTTGAACACTGGTCGGTTTAAAGCACAACTTGCGGTTTAACTTATCTGAAACTTGATGGGCCAAGGTGTAGACTCCAGGATTTAGTCACCGTAAGGTGAATACCAAAAAAAAAAAAAACAGAGGAGGGGGATGAGTTCAATTGTGATACGTTTTATCTCATAATGTTTATATCATTGACAACATAAGTGACGTGTTGTGTACTTTGTACACTTCTTCACATTTTATGAATGCATTTTTCCTTTGTTCGACATTTTAACATGTGAAGATTTCAATGTTTTAATCGATTTTAATAATTCTTGAACTTCCAAAATAAATTTAGTTTTAAATCATTCTACTATATGTTGAATTTCACGTGGTAATTTACACTTTATCATTTTATATTCTCGGTTTCCGGTATTCTTTTATGACTTATGAGCAAATAATCCATTCAAACTGAAAATAAGTGCTTTTTTATGATAGGGATAAGATTTATAGGTGTAATGAAAGGACAATAATTGGGTCCATAGGGATGGATCCATGTACCAAAGTAACAATTACGTGTCAGTCTCGTCTTGAAATTGAAATAAATGGGCCCACTCGCCTTTTGTCCTTCATGGATTCTCCTTTAGAAAGCGTCTTAAACAATTTTTTGTCAATAACTTCAGATCAACAAGCCGAATATTCAATCGATTTTACTGAAAAATTAATAGTAATATAGGAAGTAATTTTAAAAAGAAAAGTAAAAAAAGCTATTATTATTATTATTATTATTATTATTTTACCAGACACTGGACTCGAAAGATATGTGGCTAAGTTTATAATTAGTATGAACTCTGCTGCACAACCCAAGATTAAATCCCAAGTTTAAATCCAAGTCAAGGTGACGTGACCTCGACCCTCAATCTTGCAACACATGGGGCTCGCTCATACATAATCAACACATCGGCCTGTCAATGGCCCTGTTTGACCGGCAAATCCCAATTAGTGTAGTGGCAACACCTCTACCTGTCAATGGCCCTGTTTGACTAGCAAATTCCAATTAGTATAGTCAAGTCAGAATGGTTGGGGATGTTAATTTTTACGGTAAGTAAAGATGTTACGCAACGAGTAGTAGTACTATGGGGTCTATTTTTATGTCATTTGAACTACTACTTTTATCTAGGTGGCCGTATTATATGTTCATACTTATTATTCAGTACATTTATCTCGGTTTTCTAGTTAAGACTATCTAAAGCTGGAGTATAACACTTCTTTTTCCATATGTTGCTAGAGATTCTAGTATTTGTTTTCGCTTTGCTCCTCACATACTAATTATCGAAGTACCATTACCTAATGCTACAGCCAACGTATGTTTAAACATCTTTAGAAGTTAAGTAGATGTCCACCGTCCCCTTCTTAACCTAATCTAAAAGCTTATTAATTATTAAAATTTAATCTTCAAACAGTTTTAGTTAGGCAAGATGTATTTTGATACATTTGCACACAAAATAATTATTGGAGTATGGTACTCTGCATTAATTACGCAGCATATATATCCCATGCAAGAATGGTCCAAATAAGCATTAGTATTGGCAGGGGACCAACCAGTCATAGGCCCAGGTATTGTAGCATGTTCGATTTTCGTGATTTGTATGGATTCGTTGTTCTGGAGAGTATGGTGATCGTTAACGTTATTTCAGGAAGTATATTTATTAAGATTTATTATATATATATATATATATACTATATATGATTTATCATCTGAGTTTTGAAGTTTTAAAAAGTTTGTTTCTTAAACATGAAATGGTGAATAGTAGATGCCTGAGATATGTACCATTCCCATAATATTTTCTCCTATATAAATGGCACAATGAGCCTTTATTTTTCTTGGTGTACAGAAAAAAATAGAAAGCAAGTGAAATAAAATAATAATAAATAATAAAAAAACACACTGTAATCCTTCTTTGATCTGGTAAAATCCTAAATCGACAAATGGACATAACTATAGCGAGGATGAACTATTTTATTACTTTTGATTGCTCTGCTTCATAGTATTATTTATCCCGATGAGCAAAATTAAGTGTTTAATCCGTATTAAAGTTGGACGTGTGATTTTCAAATGCAGTATGATGAAATGTTAATAACTTGTTATTCTTTTCACCTAAACTAAATTGCTCGTAAATTAATTTAAATTTTTTATCATTCAAACTTTTCAACTAAAATGATCATTTTTAATGAATTATCATATAAGCTATAAATAGATTGGAATGGAAATCTAACTAATGTCTATTGCTAGGGGCGGCCAACCCACTCCACATTAGACGGTTCCAAAATCGAACTACAAGTTGAGAAAAAAAAATAAATAAATAAAAAATTGCACATTTTTTTACACTAAAAAATTG
The DNA here is from genome assembly GCF_002742605.1 of Olea europaea var. sylvestris. NCBI lineage: Eukaryota > Viridiplantae > Streptophyta > Magnoliopsida > Lamiales > Oleaceae > Olea > Olea europaea. The sequence goes on along the minus strand of NC_036253.1, from coordinate 15,208,725 downwards.
GACTGACATCTCAAAACAGCAATTAATTTCAGACAAGAATGGAACCTCGGCATTGAATATCTCGAAACAGCTTTCAAGTATAAAAATACAATTTGACGATATTTCTCTGCTGCAAGTATCTAACAGTTGCCATTAAGAAGGTTTCCAGACTTCCAGTAGAATTGAGACTACTGTTAAGGAAAAATCCCTGCAGCTTATTTACAAAAAATTGATCACTATGCAATCAAATAATAAACACATCGGCAACAAGAGTGAAACAATACCTTGGATTCTGTTGCTTGATTCAGGACTCCAAACAAAATTCTATGGGGGGTTGCCTATTTTTAATGGACCTCGCCAAAGGAGGGATTGGCGAATGACTTGTGCAAAGAGAGAGAATCGAGATGCCTTATCTCTGAAGGTGGTGGGATGTACAGCCTTGGCTATAGACTAAATATCAGAAACATGTAAAGAAAACATTTTTTTGTAATTGATTATACCAGATATCGTCAGTATATGAACCCTAACCTCTTGAGCCCGACCACCGCCTTCAACCCCGACCTTGGCATCACCTAAAACCACCAAAACCAGATCGGGTGTAAGAGGTCGGGGTACTCAGCTATCTAGATAACTTCCATACGTAACCTATGGAAGCTCTAATCCTACCTTGAACACAATCCCTATCTTCTTAGACTCCCTCTTTGACTCAAATAATGATTCGAATACGAAGTGAAACACCAACTCCTTTTCCTACGAGGAGAAGGATTGTGGCAGGATCAGTCCTCCTAGGACTCAGCCACTAACACCTATAAATACACAACTTGTGCTCATTCCAAAGGTACGTTCTTCATTATTATCTTCAATTTATAGCTTTACGCATAAAATTCTCTGTCTGACTTAAGCATCGGAGGGGCGACGAGCACACACCTTGTTTCCTTTGTTTCAGGTACTAGAAGACGCTGTTCGTGTTTCATCCCAGCCATCGAGCTCGAGATTTTAAGGTGATATTTTTTGGTAGAATTATTGGCGCCGTCTGTGGGAATCTTCGCTACCAAAAGCCATGGTCAATACACGTTCAGGTCTTCCTCCAGCAAGCTCATCCGTCCCGGATAACCCCCCACCTCCTGAAGGACACCATATTCCTCAAGAAGAGTCGTCGGAGATGCCAGCACCTCCTCAAGCTGCTGTTTCCGCCGGAGCTTTTGAGGAACTCCGTCAGCAGGTGGTTGCATTGACCCAACTGCTAAGTCAGAGAAATTCACATCCATCTCACACCCCAACACCTGAAGGTGGCTTTATGGCAGATGCCCGAACTCGAGTTCATCATGCAACCCATGATGACGGGGGGGTTGGAACCTCAGGGGTACCACAAGTTGCATCAGGTTCAAGGTCCGTTACAATAGACTCCGCCGAACTTGCAAGAATTATTCAAGAAGGGATAGCAGCGGGTATGCAACAAAATACTCGAGCAGCAACAGGTTTCACCCCCAATACACCATTCACTCCGGAAGTCCTCTCGTACCCCATTCCCGATAGGTTCAAGTATCCTCGGATAAAGGAGTACGATGGGACAACCGACCCCATCAACCATCTCAATGTATACACGGACATCATGAACTTACAGGTTGCACCAGATGCGGTAATGTGCAAGGCATTCCCTCAAACCCTCACGAATGCGGCTAGAGATTGGTTTTCCACATTAGAACCAAACTCCATCACCTCCTTTTCAGATTTGGCTGACAAGTTCTCCGCTTTCTTTGCGAGCAGCAAAAGAATCAGAAAGACAGCTGCATCGCTCATGCAGATGCGTCAAGGACCCAACGAAACACTGCGCAGTTTCATGACCAGGTTCAACAAAGAAAGGCTTTAGATCCCCGACCTACATATTACAGCTGCAGTCTCAGCTCTGACTTACGCCATTAAGTGCGAAGCGTTCAAAATGTCCTTGTCTAAAACCCCGTCGAAGTCAGTGACCGAGCTACTCATACGGGCTGAGAAATACATCAATATGGAAGAAACCATGGCCCCAAAAAGGGAAGTTACCTCATCAGGAAGGTTGGATCAGAAAAGGCCACATGAGTCCAGCTTAAGACAAGAGACATCTAAGGTTAAACCAAGGAAGGATCCACCTTCAACGGCTTTTACCCACCGTACACTTCGAGGTCCAACATCTGATGGAAATCAAGGACTCTAGGGAACTGAAATGGCCTCCCCGATGACGGTCTCCCCCCGATACTCGTGATAAGAGCAAATACTGTGATTTCCACAGAGATCACGGCCATACTACGGAAGATTGTCTAGCCTTAAAGCTGGAAATCGAAGCTCTTATAAGAAGAGGATTTTTGAGCTCTTACATTAACAATGACAAATGCCCGAGGAATAACTAGAATGGGGGAAAAGGCCCAGAGGATCGGGGAAACAAGCAACCAACTGCAGGCACTATCAATATCATTGTCGAAGGAACAGCCTCGGGAGGAGACTCTAGCAATGGGCGAAAACGGTATGCTAGACAGCCACCGATCACTTCAAGACCAGATCTTGGTCGTACAAAGGACATCAATTTCGGGATGGATGACTTGGAAGGCATAGCATTTTCCCATAATGATGCCCTTGTCATATCGGCCATCATCGCCAACTTTGAAGTCAAGAGAATTCTGGTAGATAACGGAAGTGCAGAAAACGTACTGTCTCACGAAGCTTTTGTTCAAATGGGGATCTCGTCAGAACAACTAAAGCCAGTAAAAACACCCCTGCAAGGGTTTGGAGGTGGGGTCATCACCCAGAAGGTATCATCGGATTACCCTTAACATTGGGAACCGAAGGTAAGCAGGTAACTCAGATCACTACCTTTGAAGTTGTCCGTACGTCGATGGCTTACAACGCCATATTGGGAAGACCAATGCTCAACAGAATTCGAGCTATTGTCTCAACTTTTTACCTGGCTATGAAATTCCCTACTCCTAATGGCACCGGGGTAGTGCGAGGCAACCAAACGGTGGCCCGACAGTGTTATGTGACCAGCGTTCGAAAAATAAAAAATGACATCATGCAAGTCACGGAGCTCGATCTCGAGCATGAAAATTACGGAAGGTTAGCTCCTGTAGAAGGATTGGAGGAGGTCGAGATCGAGCCCGGAAGAAAAGTGACAGTTGGTCGAGGGTTAGATGCGGAGATCATGGCTGAACTTTTAAGCTGTCTCTCCCGGAACATTGATGTGTTCGCTTGGAATGTCGAGGACATGCCTGGAATTGACCCAGATGTTGCAGTACATAGACTTAACGTGAACCCGAAAGCAAGACCTATGAAGCAAAGGAAGAGGCCATTTACACCGGAAAGATGAGAAGTCATAAAAGAGGAGATTACCAAACTCCTTAATGTTCAGTTCGTTCGAGAGGTACAATACCCCGAATGGCTTGCCAATGTGGTTCTTATCAAGAAAGCTAATGGAAAGTGGCGAGTTTGCATTGACTTCACAGATCTGAATAAAGCATGCCCCAAAGACAGTTATCCCCTGCCCAGAATTGATAATCTCGTGGATAGCACGTCAGGTCATATGCTGTACAGCTTCTTGGATGCTTTCTCGGGGTATCACCAAATCCTTATGGCAAAAGAAGATCAAGAGAAAACCTCGTAAATCCTGATAAAATTCAAGCTCTGATAAATATGGAGGCCCCTAAATGCAAAAGGGAAATTCAGAAGTTGACAAGTCGCATAGCAGCACTAAACAGGTTTGTTTCCCGGGCAGCTGACAAGTGCTCCCCCTTTTTCAAACTACTTAGGGGAAATAAAGGGTTCGACTGGAACGAGGAATGCAACCTAGCCTTTCAGGAGCTTAAACAGACATTATCAACACCTCCAATCCTTACTAAACCCGAACCCGGTGACACGCTGCTATTATACTTGGCAGTTTCTCAGAACGCAGTAAGCGGTGTCTTGGTAAAGGAAAAAGGAAGAGTTCAACAACCTATCTAATATGTTAGTAAAGTACTCCTTGATGCAGAAACACGATACACACTTGCAAAACAGCTCGCCCTAGCTTTAGTAGTGGCTGCAAGAAAGCTACGGCCATACTTCCAGTCACATCCAATTGTTGTGCTCACCAACCAACCTCTCAGACATATACTTCAGAAGCCGAACGTCTCAGGGAGACTGCTGAAATGGGAAATTGAACTAGGCGAATTTGACATAGAATTCAAGCCACGACCTGCAATCAAGGCCCAAGCTTTGGCCGACTTCATAGTAGAGCTCACTCCGAGATCCTCAGAAACACCGGCCGGGAGCCCGAACTCGACCTCAGGAGTATGGAAAATATTTGTTGACGGAGCATCCAATAGCTCGAGCTCGGGGGCCGGCATTATTATCACAAGTCCGGACAAGATTACGGAGATACAATGCGCTCTCAGGTTTGAGTTCCAGGCTACCAATAACGAAGCAGAGTACGAAGCCGTTGTAATTGCCCTAGAGCTAGCGAAAAATCTTGAGTGAGAGCACGTCAAAGTTTTCAATGACTCACAACTAGTGGTCGGGCAAATCGAGGGGTCTTTTGAAAGAAAGGAGGAAAAAATGAGCCTATATTGTTTGAAAGCACATGACCTCCAGAGGTAGTTCATAAGTTGTGAAATTCTGAAGGTAGCCAGAGCCGAAAATGCCAAAGCCGATGTGTTATCCAGACTCGTCTTCATGGGTGTTGACGGGCTCGATGGAACCGTCCACATCAAGATGGTTGCAGAACCAAGTATAGCCCAGAAACCCAGTATCATGGACATCGACCATGAGCCCTCCTGGATGGATCCAATAGTTGATTACATAAGTAATGGCAACACTCCTGCAGACCCTCGGCTTGCCCGAAGCATTCGGTATAGAGCTGCTAGATATTGCATGATCGAAGGAGTCCTGTTCCGCAGAAGTCTTACACTCCCTTATCTAAGGTGTCTCAGACCCTCCGAGTCCCTTCAGGCAATGACTAAAGTTCATGAAGGTATTTGTGGAAATCACCAAGGAGCCCGAGCTCTGGCACATAAGTTGATAAGGTATGGATACTACTGGCCAACTCTGAAGAAAGATGCCACAGATTACGTCCGGAGGTGCGACAAGTGCCAAAGGTTTGGCAACATCATACATACTCCTGCTGAGGAACTGACATCCATTCACTACTCAACTCCCTTCGAGCAATGGGGAGTTGATATTCTTAGGCCTTTTCCCTTGGCCCGAGGACAATTAAAATTTGTAGCTGTGGCAGTGGAGTATTTTACTAAGTGGGTAGAAGCCGAACCTCTAGCAACAATTTCAGAACCGAAGCTCAGATCATTTATATGGAAATCCGTCATATGCAGATTCGGGATACCAAAAGTCCTCATCACAGATAATGGAAGATAATTTGACAATCCCCAATTCAAGAACTTCTGCACCAGCAGTGGGATTGATCATCGCCTGACCTCGGTCGAACATCCACAAAGTAATGGGCTAGCCGAAGTAACTAATCGGATCATATTGCAAGACCTCCGAACAAGGATAGGGGACGCTAAAGGTGACTGGCCTGACATGCTGCCTTCGATACTGTGGGCATATAGGACTTCACACAAGACAGCAACTGGTGAAACGCCATTCATGCTAGCTTTTGGACTTGAGGCTACCATTCCAGTTGAGGTTAGCCTCCCCACAATAAGAAAGCTCGAGACAAATAAGGAGACATAGACTACCGAACATCTCGACCTACTTGAGGAGGTAAGGGAGCAAGCTTCCCTCAGGACTGCAAGTTACCAAAACAGAACGGCGAAGCACTTCAACAAGCAGGTCAAGAACAGAAGATTTAGAGCCGGCGATCTTGTCCTAAGGAAAGCAGAAGCCGCCGGGCATCAACCAGGGAAACTTGGGCCAACATGGGAAGGACCTTATGAGGTCATAAGAAAACTTAAAGGGGGAGCTTATAGCCTTAGAGATACATCAGGGAATCCACTCCCAAGGCCATGGAACGCCAACAATCTAAAAGTATATTACAAGTAATTAGCTATAGCTATTAATTTTTCCTTTAGGGCTTGCATGCCCGCTTCATGTTTTCTTAGTTTCGTTTTTACTTTTCGGGCTCTAATGCCCAGTTAGCTCATGTTCAAATAAGCTCGGGTATGCAACACCCTTGAGCCTTTTACATAACACAAGTTTTTTATGATATTGATCCCCATTAAATTAGCATAAGGCCGTGCCCCGCGCATGCAGCTAATACTTTTACTAAATTAGCATAAGGTCGTGCCCCGCGCATTCAGCTGATACTTCTACTAAATTAGCGTAAGGTCGTGCCCCGCGCATGCAGCTGATACTTCTACTAAATTAGCGTAAGGCCGTTCCCCATGCATGCAGCTGATACTTTTACTAAATTAGCATAAGGCCGTACCCCGCACATGCAGGTAATATCTTTACTAAAATTGGTGTTAACCCATACCACACAAGACTTCAAGCTAAGGTAGGTCGAGCATATTAGCCCGACCTCATCGATCCCAGACTGGCGTTAAACGAATAAATCTTTAGCTCGAGGTCGTGTCATAGTACGTACCATTATCCCCGACCTTAAAAAGATCCCAGAATGCTTTGCAATGCATAAATCTTAAGATCGAGGTCGGGTCGATATCAATATAGTTTCCCCCAATGCTACCAAACTTAGGTGTTACCCTAAAATCCTTGATATGAACTATAACACTAGTGCACGATCTTGTTCCCCCCAAAGGTACACCACCGAGTTTAGATGTTAGGATCTTCCCTTGCACGATCTTGTTCCCCTAAATGTTACACCATCGAACTTATATATCAAGAACTAAACACTAGTGCACGATCTTATTCCCCCAATGGTACACCACCGAACTTAAATATTGGGGTCAACCCCCGACATGAACAAAAGTTCGACATTAGTGCGCAATCTAATTTCTCCCTAAGGTACATCACTGAACTCAAAAGAACACCCGAAATACTCTACGCGAATTCAAAATTACAATACAATATCAACACATGATCTGAATGATAAAACGCATGAACTGATGAAAGACAGAGGCCCACTTCGGGCAATAAACTTTTGCATATATTAAAAAGCCAAAGTACATGAGCCCAGATCGGGCAGAAAACATCAGCAAAAAAAAATTATTACAAAACTTGGGGTCGGGGAAGGTCTAGTCTAGGTCGATGTGCTCACTATCCCCTCCATTGTCGGGGGTTCCAGCATCGTCATCCTCATCATCCCCATCACCCTCGGAGGAGGATAGCTCGAGGTCCTTAGCGAACTCGTTCACATTCTTTAGCTCCTCCACTATAGGCCTCAAATCTTCAGGGAGCTTCGTCCTAAGGAACGACCGAGCTAGTCGCAAGCCATAGTAGTACGAGCCTGACCCATACTGACCCAGGAGAGTCTTGAACTCATCAGACTTCTTGAAGTCATCAATGGCCTGAGCTCGGGTTTCAGCTTGAACCTTCGCGAGCTCAGCCTCAAAAGAGCTGCGTGAGTGAATGAGCTCAAGCTTTGCTTCCTCTGCTTCGCCCTTAGCAAACTCGACCTCGTCCTTTGCCTTCCTAAGGTCCACCTTGGCCGCCTCCAGGGCCTTTTCCAGCTCTTTTGCCCTCTTGAACGCCACCTCGCTCTTGACTTCGAGCACTTCGAGCTCGGCTATGCGATCTGAAGAATTCAAACCCTTGAGCCCAAGACCTCGAGCAACACTTAATGTCTGCAACTACATGTATAAAGGTCGACGTGAGTACAAATTACGAAATCGATTAGGGCTACACCAGCATTCATATTAAAAACGTACCTTCAGTGTAAGGAGCTCTAGAGTCCGAACTCCCTCGTTCATATCGACCTCCTTCTCATATTTTTCAACTATGCCCTGAATAAGAGCACATTCGGCGTACTCCTCGAGCGACTTCATTGGCATATGGTCGTCATCATCGGCTAAGAGGTCCGACCCATAACAAGGGGTTCGAGTTCGGACTTGTGGTTGAGGGGTTGGATGCTTCGAAGGGGTCGGGTTTTGTGAGCTCTGCCCCAAGTCCACCATGGTCGGACGGGTGGCCTCCCTTGCCCGCTTCTTCCCTTTAAACGAAGCCGTAGTCGAGGCTTTTGATTTCGGGCCCTTGGCCTTCTTATGAACGTTCTCCAATAGGGCTGATGGATCGAAAGACATCTCGAATTCTACAAACAAAAACATAAAGGCATTAGCTCGAATTATAGGTCGATGATTATCCATGAAATATCAAATAATGCATAAAAAGAAAAATCGTACCCTCGAGGCCTTTCACGTTAGCAAGGTCGAGGGTGTCGTCCTCAAGCAAGAAATCAATCTTGTCTGCAAGGGGGTCGTGATTCACTAACCTCAACCTATCTCTCTCTAAAACCTCAAAATAGGCCTGACCTTCGTTAAACCTATCTTTGTCAGGGATCTCCCACCTCGAGCTAAATGGATGATCGAGGTCTTGAGGTTTCACAAAAAAAACGCTCATTCCAACCTCTAAGTGAGCTCGGGGTATCAGGAGTTCTAAACCCCCCCTTGTTGATAAATAGACAAAACAATTATACCCCGGGGAAAACTTTATATCAAACACCATTCGAAGTAGGTCGACCCTAGGCTCAACCTCGAGACATCTACATAATATGAAGAAATACACTAATAACCTCCAACCGTTCGGGGCTAGTTGACCTGGACACAGGAAGTACGAGGTCAGAAAATGAATGAAAAACGGGTGAAGAGGCCACCTAAGCCCGGCCTTAAGAGCATCCCTAAAAAAGGTCATCTCCCCCTCTCAAGCTCCTAACACGGTCTCAGTTGGCCCTGGGGCTCTAATATCACAAATTGGCATAACCCCAAACTCTCTAGCTATTTTAATAATTACATGTTCTTTATACTTAGTCAGTTCCTTGGGGTAGGTCAGGACGTCGTTATGGGAGTTAATGGGGATAGCCATAGGTATAATGGACGTATTTACATCTTCAGGCCTATCACTATGGTTCGAGTCCCTGGGAGCCTGACTACTGTCACTACTACTTGACCCTGTGCTGCCACTACTCGACATTATGCTATAATCAAATAAAACAACTTAAGGGCTCGAACTCTTACCTCTGTGGATAGTCGCTCACAAACCCTACTAATCCCCGAACTCGAGCTCGATTTACTGGGAGTTGAGAGGTAAAAGTAAAAAAATGAGAGTGAAAATTGGATATTTATAGGGGACTGAGGAATACCAACGGTCGTGCAATCTCACCCCTTGGACCAAGACACGTGGCGAGAATCTAAGGTCGTGCTCTAACATGACACGTGGCGGCCATCTGAGATCGTCACTGACATCCCATCCAACACTCGACACATGGAGAAACATCTGGACGTTCGCTCCTCTACATCTTCACTCGTAGACCAGAATGAAACGGCCTCTACGACCTCGATGCACGGGGGCCTGTGATTATACCAGATATCGTCAGTATATGAACCCCGACCTCTTGAGCCCGACCACCGCCTTCAACCCCGACCTTGGCATCACCTAAAACGACCAAAACCAGATCGGGTGTATGAGGTCGGGGTACTAAGCTGACTAGATAACTTCCATACGTAACCTATGGAAACTCTAATCCTACCTCGAACACAATCCCTATCTTCTTAGACTCCCTCTTTGACTCAAATAATGATTCGAATACGAAGTGAAACACCAACCCCTTTTCCTACGAGGAGAAGGATTGTGGCAGGATCAGTCCTCCTAGGACTCAGCCACTAACACCTATAAATACACAACCTGTACTCATTCCAAAGGTACGTTCTTCATTATTATCTTCAGTTTATAGCCTCACGCATAAAATTCCCTGTCTGACTTAAGCATCGAAGGGGCGACGAGCACACACCTCGTTGCCTTTGTTTCAGGTACTAGAAGATGCTGTTCGTGTTTCATCCCAGCCATCGAGCTCGAGATTTTCAAGTGATATTTTTTGGTAGAATCAGTAATAATGTATTTTCCATGACATTTCAACATTATCTATATTGTTGGCCAGCATATTCAAGTTACATATATCCTAATCATTAAGGCAAATAACAAATAAAATCTTATCATTTTGTCAAGAATACAGCCTAAAGCAATTGGTCTTATGTATCTCAAGGACCACAGCATTTCACTGTTTCATTTAATGTTCTACGGCATGCCAGAGAAGGTTAGTAACTGCTATCTTTTTTGTCTTGACCATCTATTTACTTACTCATTTGTTCTCAAAGTTGCTAATGGTACATAAGAAAATGCACTAACATTAATTTAGTTCATTATTTCTTGATTTTGGCTTTGATAAGTGGAGCAAGATTTACCAGTTTGAGTGCTAAGATTGAGTTGCGCTCTATCTTTACCGAGCTAAAGCGTACTTAAAACAACTTTTAGCTCCATTGCCACTTCCTCCATTTTTGGTGTCTCCCCAGATGTGTCGTAAGCACCTCTCTGCAAGCATAGCAACGTGTTTCAGCTGCTCAATATTAGCCTCGCTGACCAAACGAGGTGGAAGAATTTCAGGTAGGCGATCTTCTCTGATTGCAGAAAAAAATAGTCCGCTTCTCGAAAATTTATCACCGTATCTCCTGTCAATAGCTCTGCGAGTACAACTCCAAAACTATATACATCACTTTCTTCTGTCAACTTCTTCCATGTATTTAACTTTTCAGTATTCCAGTAGCCATATGTATCCGACCATTCACTGAGTAAAGGCAATGAACCTTTTACGTTGTAAACAGAATTTAGTACTATGCTCAAGCTTGTGATGTCTCCATGAGCAACCCCACAGTTAGAATGCAAGAATGCAACAGATCTAGTCGTGTCAAAGGCTATCTGGAGAAGACGGTCCCATGAAAGAAAATTTACTTGATCACGAATAGAATTGTAAACGTCTTACCAGCGAAAAGCTCGTAAACTAGAAACGGGTCTGGTGTCTCCAAACAACAACCAATCAACCGTACCACATTCCTGTACTTTACGCGAGAAATTTTGATCAATTTACTAATGAAATTATGAATGTAGATCGAATCAACTGTTCTATACCTCAGTATAAAGAAAAGTTTGTTCTTTCCATTGTCTGGTAATGTTCCTTCGTATACCATGGGTTTATAGTATCTATCTCCGGTAACTACTGTAGTTTCATCGTAGTTGTTTGTTGCCCTTTTGAGATCTTCTGCTGTAAAAATTTCAAGTCCTTCCAAACCAGATAGCATTTTTTGTAAAATTAACCCACCATTTTCCATGAAATACTTGTGTCTTAGTTTAATGACTTTATTTTTCTTGCTTACCCAAAATATCCAAGAACTTCCAACAGCAGGAAAAATGAGACCTGTTGGAAAAGTGGAAATTTTTTGGTAAATCCTTCTTCACTGTCAACATAGTTTCGAATCATCATGTCCTCTAAACATATCAAATAGATCCTAAATATTATCAAAATTATGTTCCTTTCTATTAATTAAGTGCGAGCACAAAAACTAAACAGCTTACCAGAAGCAATATACATCAAGTTAGGGATCTTAGTTTGATGTTTGGGATGACAACCCGTGCCATCTTTCCTTCCATCATCTTCAAACCCCGTTGGGCAAGAACATAAATAGCTTCCCAGCGTATTTATGCAGGTTCCTTCGCAAGGTGTTGAAATGCACTCATCAATATCTGGAACGAAGCCCAATCTATTTGTAAGCACATAGTAACAACAAATATACCGATAACAAAACAAAATTGTGCAAAAATTATTATTACCATGACAACCATCGACGAGATAAGGATTCCCTTCAAATCCTGTTGAACAACTGCAATGATAACCGAGTCCATTGCTTGAATCAATGCATTGGCTATGCATAGCTCCACAAGCAGAGGTTGAAAGGTTTTTTTGAGCCACTTGGCATGTGACATTTCCTATCGACCAGTCGAGCACAACTGGAACAGTCTTCTGCTTCTGTAAGTCCTTGAGATCCAAAGACGAGAACTTAAAAGCCTCTGCTTCAACCACAAAAGCATAGCCACATGGATTGAAAGTTTCCACCCTAGAGTGATTTTGAAAACTTGTAATATCAATCGAAAAGTCCTTAAGTCCCTTAGAAATCGAAGACTGACAGCAACCAATGCCAGAACAGGATCCATTAACCACGTCTTTGATATCACCACACAAAGATACACATCCGACACTCCTTTGCTTCCATTTATCGGAGCTTTGAAGATATGCATGAGTGTCACACCCAATGACAGTGAACTCGTTTTGTGTACTTGAAATATGGAATTCGGATAAGGCGAGCTCTGAGATGCTGCCATTGACTGGGGAGCCAGATTTGTCATAACAATCACTAGCCACTGAAGCTGCAATGCTCATTTGGCCAAGAAGTGATATGTCAATAACTTCAATTTCGCCCAAGTTTAGATATGGCTTGGGAGGGTTGTAACTTTCGTTGCAAGTAATAAAGAAGGATTCATCAAGACTGCAATTTGGACCAAAGCCAAATGGAAAGGGGACATCGATATCTCCACATCTGGTTTGACAACCTGAAATGCCCCAGCGCTGCAATGCTAATTCGGTCATTGTTTACATTAACATTGCCCCAAGCAACATGATTAGCAAAATTCTTGAATGAGAAATCATGGTTTTTAAAGTGAGAAATGATTTTTCCGAGGGAATGTTTTTCAGTTGCCTTTTTGATTATGTAAGAAGTCCCATTTATCTCGTCAATTATATAGAGGATCTGATGAAGACAAATATTGACTTCTGTAAGTTGATTTAGACATCAGAAAGGAAAAGGAAAATTACTGGCGGGGAATTTGCACCCCATTTTTGTAGAAATTACAATAAATGAATTTGTAGCATTGGCTAAAACAAGAAAATAGACCGAATGGCTAAGGGAGCTTCTTTATGAAATTCCTTTAGGTACAAAGGATATTTCTTAAATGGACTATGCTAGTCTATCAGAGTCATTTGCACAAACCCTGGCCAGACTATGAGAGGGTGGGCATTTTTTTGTCCTTAAAAAATGGGTGTGGATCCCCTTGTTTGAGAGATATTCCGGCCAGGGTCTATGCAAATGACCCTGGCAGACTATCATTTTCCTTCCAGGAAACTAAGCACTTGTTTGATACATTCTAAAATTTTAATACATTTTCTCTCTTCTTTTCAACCATATATTCTTCAATAAAATAATATTACATGTAAATAAAAAAAATCCTTTTTTTTAATCGAGTAATGCTATTTAGCCCCATTGGGACTACATAGCATTACTCTTTTTAACTACACATTTTTTTTCAAAAACTATTATTTCAAAATACATTTTACCCGAATTTTTCATTATAATGATTGTCAAACAGTCTTTTTTTTTTGTGATAATACCAGTTCTTTTTTTTTTCCCACTCTAACCACGGTTTTAAAAAAAAAGGAGGATTAATTCAAAGGGATTTGGTTACATTTGATGAAAATAATACCATTTGAATCAAAGACATGGGCCAATCCCCATGCCACATCCGGCTTCTCGCTTATAATCACTAAAACCTAAAAGATCAAAAGATGCTAACACTGAATATTGAGTAAATCATCAAATTTGGTACCATATGGAACTTGAATATTCAAGTGTGACATTGACGGTATTGTCAAAAGAAACGACGGGTTCAAAGCTTAAAACTATTTACGATTTTAGTAATACTTTCCCTTGTTTACAATAAGGTAAGATTATTATTTTATGCATAAAAATCGTTTATAATCTAAATTTACTGTATAATGTGCTCCCAAGCTACCCCCTGTGCATAAGGCGCACGAAATTGGCTTTCTTGCCATCAAAAGGTGTCTTGTCCTTTCATGTTGTAGTGATCATTCACTACGTATGGGTTTAAATTAATAGAAAATAGCAATGCTATTAAAATACCGATCTAATTGACATTAAATGATAGACGCTATTTAAATTAATCACATAATACAACATTTAATTGAGTCTATCACATTACAGTATGACATTCAGATTGGTGTTTTCACACCATTGATGTTATACATCATTATTCTTTTTTGGAAATTCATTTGTGCTTTTACAATCTGAATGAAGGTTCAGAGAATTTGCCAAGGCCATTTGCTTGAAGTACCTAAAGCATCTCTATCTAATAGAGGGAGAGCAAATAGCATTTTTAAGACGACGTATTTTCTTTATTCACGCCAAGACCAGTTATTTTCTTCTTTCTTTTCTTGTTGCAACAAAGTTTCTTGGTGAATTGTTTTTCATTTTCTCAACGTCCTGTGAAGATTCTCAAAATAAATCTTATTTAATAACTAATGGTTCGAGGACTCCAACGAGACTCATTTAAACAATTTAAATGGATTTCTAATGAGCTAATTTTGGTAATTTAGTACAACATGTGTGACCCCTAAAGCGGTGGAATTCGCCTGTAACACGAGCTCACATATTTTACTTCGAGTTCTGCAACTCACAAGCTAGTTTTGGCTTCAAAGTGAGGTCATTCATAAATCTTTATTGGATCGAGAACTAGACTGTTGATCAAGACTTGGCTGGAATTGATTTCGAGTCGTAGGATTGTCTTCGAAAACCTTCTAAAATCTTGAACTAGATTTTTCATCAAGACTTGCTTCCTCTTGAGAAGGATTGATCATTAGAGCTCTATTGTCTTGTAATTTGTTTTCCAAATCTATTGTCCAACTCGAGAAACCCATTTCCGCATGCTATACATTGTAAACGGTGAATGTTAGGCAATTTGTTGTCAAATGACCTCCCCGAGCTATAATGTTACCCGGTTTTATTTTTTAGTCGGCTTAGCTAAATGACTGAACGAAAATTTAGCACCACAATCGAGATGATACGACCCAAAGGTTAATTAGGCCACTCGAAGCAACCTATATAATTTAGTGTTGCTTGTGGCCCAATCCACTTTCTTGGATGACCATAATTGAAAGAGATTACTTGCGAGCCCATTTACTTACTTATTGGGCCTCTACATTGAACCATCTAATAACCTAGCTACACTTACCATATTTGGGCCATTATTACTTGATAAAATGGGTTTCTTTCTATCTTGGTGAGAGACGTCCTCTGCCTCTCTCTATTCGGCCGGTTTCTACGAGATTCCTTCTACTCATTCTGCCTTCTTTTGATTTCTACATATAGTGGTGATAATATATGAGATATAGTGCACCTTTGTGGTCTCCCAAGTGAATTATCTCATTGGCACCCGGAAGTGGAAGCTTGGTTATTGTCTTAGGTCGTTGGTGTCAGGTTGTAGTGTTAGAAGTTGAAAGAAATTGAGCCTAGACAAGCTTTGGTGCTCAATATACCTTCAACATCTCGTATCAGAGCTTGGGCTATCATAATCTTGCAAAAAATAAGATCAAAAATTGGAAGAAATAGGCAATTTCTTCAATCTAACCGAATCTGAAAACTTCAATCACTCTCAAATCAAACCTTCGTTCGTCCAACGGAGGTCGGACCCACAACCAGCAGTTCGAGGTACCCCCTGTGAGACGGCGCGTGGCGGAGGCGACGGCGACGCGTGGAGGACCTCTATCATGATTTTTTCTTGCCATTTCATTTATTTTAATCTCCTGAACGTACTGATATGTTTGGTTTAGTGTTTTAGGTTGCACAGGAAAATTTGGACGATTTTTCCACTGACCTCAATCTGCATTTGTAGTTGATTGGAATTGGCATATTTGCTTAATCTTTATGGCAAATAGTTGTGGCCCTAAAGCAGCAAATTCGCATCTCTCCACTTTATGGATTCAGATAGGTCTGCTCTGGTAAATTGACTAAAACTTTTACATTATGGCACTAGAAAATCATCTTGTGGGTTGATCATTAGGATTGGGGTGGCATTGCTTGGCAACCAATGCTTGTGCTAGAAATTAGGATTACTTGCTTTTAACTGATTGATTGAGTGCCTGTTTTTGGTTAAATCAGTGTTTAGTTCTTAGTGATATAATTGCTGTGAAACTGGTTATTTGTTGGACGTATATTTTGTTGCATTGTTACTTCCGCTGCTTAATAATTCTATTAGAATTATTGAGACCTTACCCGTTCGAACATTCCCATGATCTAAGACCGCGAGTCTTACGAAATCCTGGGAATCTGGAACAGAGTATACTGCCTGTGACCCTAGGACTACTTTGTATGGTTTGATTGTGTTTACGTATTTTTTAGCTATTCTGTGAAAATGACAACTTACAATTTTGATTTGGGGATTTTAACGGTAAAGGTGATTTTTCAATCTAACAACAAAAAATGAAGGGTATTTTAGTCCAACAAAAAGTTTCAAAAGCTATTGAAAGCAATTTTTCAACTGATTTAAAAAAAAACAAAAGGAAGAAACCGATGAGCTCGCTTATAACTCAATCATTTTACACTAATCTGACGCTATTTTAAGAATGGTGAGTAAACTGAAAACCAGCAAAGAATTTTGGAAAAAATTGGAAGACCTGTAATTACTCAAGTCTACACCGAATAAACTTTACCTACTAGAAAATTTTTTCAGTTTTAAAATGGATCCTTCAAAAAATCTCGATGACAATTTAGACGTGTTTAACAAACTAGTGCAAGATATCGTTAATTGTGATGAGGCTGTGTCCAAAACCTATAAGGCCATAATCTTGCTCAATTCTATTCCCGACTCTTATAAGAAAGTTAAAAATGTTATTAAGTATGGTAGGAATACGTTGACACCTGAAATTGTCATAGATTCTCTTAGGAGTAAAGAAATGGATATTAGGGCTGAAAAACATGATAAAAGAAGTGGTGAGTTACATATAATATAGGGTAGAACTTAGTTTAGGCAAAACAGTCATGATGGATGCCAAAGTGGTGGCGAGTCGAGTAGTAATGGATGGAAGAAGAAGGGCAAGGGTAGATCTAGATCAAAATCTAGGACTAAAGCTAGAAAATGCTATGGCTGTGGAAACACGGGGCATTTTATAAAGGATTGTTATAAGGAGATGGGTAAGCTAAAGGTCAAGGAGAGAGATGAGATCAATGCGTTATCCTCTACTTCCAATATAGATAACGGTGAGATCTATATGATTACAAGTCTCGTTGCATACATTGATGAATTGAATCTAACTGCTAATTCCTGCATGCATGAGCGCATGCTTGATTCTGGTGTATTTTTTCATGTGACATCTGAAAAGAATTGGTTTGATAACTTGCATGAATCTAATGCTGGGCATGTTGTGCTATGTGATAACTTTGTCTATACGATTGCTGCAATAGTGACATAAATATAAAATTTGACACAAGCTTCGTGTACAAAGGACGTTTGATATATTCCTGAATTGTTTAGGAATTTGATTTCAGTACGGAGACTTGAAAAAGATGATTTCACTGATAAAATTGGAAATGGTATGCTAAAAATAATTAAGGGTGCATTAGTTTCTATTAAGGGAACAGAGAAAAATGACATTTACATCACTACTGGAGAAGTGATTAGAGGTTTCAACTCTTCTATCTCTTCTGCCAAAGTTGATCACACATACACATGACATAATAGGCTTGCACATGTAAGCATTAAGGACTTAAGCTACTTAATGAAAAATGTGCATTTGGTAATGACTGTGTGTGATTTGTCATTCTATGATCACTGTGTGCTTGGTAAGCATCATAAAACATCGTTCTGCACTAGTGTTCATAAAGCTAAAGGCATACTTGAATATGTGGATTCTGATCTATAGGGTCCTCCTAGTAATCCCACATCAGATGAGAATAGGTATTTCCTATCTATTATCGATGACTATACTAGGAAAGTGTGGGTCTATCTATTGAAAGATAAATCTGAGACTTTTCCTAACTTTAATAACTAGAAGAGACAAATAGAAAATCAAACTGGCAAAAGGATCAAATTTAACGGCCCAGAATTTTGCAACACTGAATTTGATTGTATGTGTAAAGAAAACTGCATAACAAAACATAAGACAGTTCCTTACACTCCCCAACAAAACAGTGCAGCGGAAAGGATGAATAAGACCATACTTGATAAAGTACGTTGCATGATGTTAAGTTCTGGTGTCCCTAAATCGTTTTGGGGTAAAACTGTTATGACTACTTGTTATTTGATTAATTTGACTCCATCTGCTGCATTAAATGGTACTCCGCATGAGAGGTGGTTTGGTAAATTGAGTGATTACTCTATACTTAAAACTTTTTGCTGTGCTGCATTTTCTCATCAGAGTGAGGGAAAGCTTGAACCTAGAGCTAGAAAGTACGTCTTTCTAGAATACCCCAAGGGTGTTAAGGGTTATAGGTTATAGGATAGAAGCCAAAATGGAGTTAAGATCATCGTGAGTAAAGATGTCACATTTAACAAGGGTGAGATGCCTTGTCTTAAAGGGGAAACCGAACCTGTGAGTAAAACTGAACTAAGTGAAGAGAGATCAGTTTAAGGTTGAGTTAAGAAAACTTAGCACATCTGCCCCTACTACTCCAAATGAGCTGGAGATTCAGGTTCAGGAACCTGAGATAAAGAATAATAACGAACTAGTGATAGAAAAGCATCCTAAGGAAGAAAATCCTTTAGCTAATTACAATTTAATTAGGGATAGAAAGAGGAGAGAAACGAGAGAACCTAGGAGATTCAGATTTGAATCTGAGTTAGCTTTCACCCATGCTAGTGACGAAAAACTAGTTGATAGGGAACCAAAAACCTTTGAAGAGGCGATAGGTAGTGATCAATCTAAGGAGTGGCTTAAGGCGATGAAAGAAGAGATGAGTTCTCTAGAGAAGTATCAGACTTGGGAGCTCGTACCTAGACCTAAGAATAAATCGATCGTCGATTGCAAATGGATTTTTAAGGTTAAAGAAGGTACCAGTAGCTCGGAACCCTTAAAGTTTAAGGTTAAGTTAGTGGCTAAGGGTTACATACAGAAGGAGGGCGTTGATTATACTGAAATTTTCTCACCACTTGTTAAGTACACTATTATTAGGGTCATGCTTGTATTGGTTGCGTATTTTGACCGAGAACTTAAATAACTTGATGTAAAAACTACATTTTTACATGGTGAGCTTGACTAACAAATCTTTATAAATCAACCAAAAGATTTTATGGACAAGTCAAAACTTAATTATGTGTGCTTTCTAAAAAGATCCATGTATAGCTTAAAACAGTCATCTAGACAGTGGTACAAGAGGTTTAATTCCTTTGTACTCACTATAGGGTTCCAAAGAAATAAATTTGATCACTGTTTGTATTTTTAACACAACGAAACTGATAATAATTATTTGTTTTTGTTGCTCTATGTGGACGACATGCTTTTGATTTGTTCATTACTTAAGTGGATAAACAATATAAAAGCAAAGCTAAGTGGAGAATTTGATATGAAAGACCTAGGTAAGATTAAGAGAATTCTAGACATGGAAATAGAAAGAGATGGTCAAATTCTGTTATGTTTTTGCATCAATCTCCTTATATATCTAAGGTGTTGAAGAAATTTAATATGAGTAATTGCAAACCTGTCACGTTGCCTCTTGCTAATTATTTTATTTTATCTAAAGAATATCCTTACAATAAACATGAAGTAGAATTCCGTAATCTAATGTGATTAGTTCCATAATATATTTGATGGTTTACACTAGACCGGATTTAGATTTTGCTGTTAGTACTCTCAGTAGGTACATGTCTCATCCGGGTCCTGGACATTGGGAAGTATTAAAGTGCGGGTGACGTAGGTCTAAAGTTTAGTGCTAATAAGAAATGTGAGAAATTGAAGGGCTTTGTAGATGCTGATTATGTGGGAGAGAGGGATGGTAAAAAATCGACTTCCTTTTACATGTTTACCTTATCTAATTCTTGTATTAGTTGGAAATCACAATTACAACACATTGTTGCACTATCCACTACAGAGTCAGAATATATTGTCACCACTGAAGCAATTAAAGATGCCCTATGGCTTAAAGATTTACTTCATGAACTATATGTCTTGAATGATTATGTTGTAGTGTATTCAGATAGCCAATCGTCTATAAATTTATGCAAGAACCTTGTTTTTTCTCGAACACACTAAACACATTGATGTTAGACTACACTTTATTAGAAATATAATATCTCAAGAGGTGATACGACTTGAAAAGTTCCACACACAATACAACCCTTCAGCTATGGGCACGAAAGTGCTGCCACTGGTAAAGTTTAGAAACTGCAAAGTGTTCGCTAAAATCCTACACTGCAAGTGCACGGATTGTCGATCTCTCGAGAAATGTATACTTTAAATTACACAACTTTAATTAATTTAATTTTAACAATAAAAATAAACACATACACAATTAAAACTATGATTTTGGAATAAGGAAATTAACTAAAAACCTACAAAATAAGAAAATATAAAAATTTTGAGAATTTCGAAAGTAAACGTGGTTAGAATTCATGATTTCGCTTAATCGTAGCTCAATTAATTTCTCCACATGCCAAATAACAAATTACTCACATTGTACAAATTACTCATTTACAATGTTAGATCTGATTTTTCAATTTTAATTAATTCTCTCTCTCAAGCGAAATTAACCATATTGATTGATTTAACCTACTATATCTCTATGTCGATTAAAACCAAACAATTACATTAAATATTCGTGAAAATAACTCATTGGGTCACCCAGGGCTAGAAATATATCTTTATCCTCTACACAAACCTAGGATTTTCTACTATTTGGTCTAAAATGCACAATATTCTCTCGGACGATGTCCAAATCACTAAACATAATCATTCATTGGCCACATAAATGAAAATACAATAAATACAACAGTAAAAACACATAAAAATAAATAACTTAACATTAAAGAGCAAATATCAAAATTAATTAAAAGTTGGGTTAAATTAATACCATAAATCCCAACACAATAAACTAGCCCATTTTATATAATTGATAAAAGGAGAATGTTTTACGCAATCCATTACAAATATGGCAAAATAATTGAGAAAATATGAAGTTATAGATATAACCCTTTTGAAACTTGGCTATGACTTTCTCAAACATTTATCCAAAACCTTAGATAAATTCTCCTTGTGCTCTTAATTTCACTTCCAAAATGTCAAGAAAAATGGAAAGAAAGAGGAGAGAAAAAGAAGAAGAAAATGAAAGAAAATGAAAGAAAAGTAAAAGAAAAATGAAAGAGGAAGAAAACCCAGCCAAAGAAACCCTAGAATTGACTAACAAAATGGTATTTAAATGGCCAAAAATCGTCTAAGAAAAAATTGTGAAAGAACTCCCGAAATTTACGCGAAATAGATAAAATTCACCCAATCGGAAGGCGACTCGCGCGCGCCATTAGAGGCTTTTGGCCTCGGGAGATCACAAAGAGCCTCCCGCGCGAGCGCCATAGTAAGCCTGTGTGCGAGCGCGGGCTTCCTTTATTTCTTTTTCCAACTTAGTCCTCCATTTAATTGCACACAATGCCCCTCAACATTGATAATGTACAATCTGATCCTCAAATTTTGATTTCCATATCACTTTTGGCCTCCAAAATTACTACCCCAGTTCCTTAAACTTTCGGCACTTTTTGCATTTTGGTCCCCAACTTCACAATTTTGTACGCTTTTGCTCCCTTTTCACTTCCTTTTGCCTTGTTATCTTACCTTTTGGGGTTAATGACCTACAAAAACCAAAATTACCCAGTCATGAGTCGATATCCGCTCCTTTAATCAAGATACAGTTTTCAATATATATGTAAAATTATTTATTTTTTTAGAATATGTGGTTGAAAAAATGAATTTTTGATAAATTGGGGTTCAAACAAGGGCTTAATATAGATACGAGCCTATAGTCATTCAAAATTTCTTGATAGTTTCGTACTTTTTTTAGTTACTAGTGTGGATAATGTGCGTTGCACGTTGGTTGCTTAATGCTGAAAATAAATGCACGTAAAATTTGGAGAAATTCATTCAAAAATATGAAATCTATTCATGAATTAGTTCAAATGAATTTACTTGTTATCTATTTTCTTTGTATATTTTTTGATTCTTCATATGAACATCTACTATTAATTTTATTGAACTTTTTGGTCATGAATGTATTCTTAACTAAATATAAGCAATGATTTGATGATTACCTATCATTCAACAATGGCAAAGTGTTGTCAGTCAACAATTCTTTCTTAAAATTCTTCTCATAGTTCTACAAGCCAAAGACGCTTAGTATGGATTTTGTTTTCGAATAGTTCATATCTTCAGTTGGTGATTGTGGAAACTTCCATCCTAGCTGCATCAACCAATATTTAAATTTTCAGAACATTTGAAAATGGAGATATTCAAGAAGAAATATATATTATTACGATCATCTAAAAAGAAATCCACTATCCTTCTCAAGACCTTATTTCCATGTCAAAAGTTGGTACAAGATCAAGATCATTAACAGAAGTTTTCAAAATGAAGCAATTTTTTTTACAAGATTTAGCATGTTTCCATCCTAGATTATATTTAGCAAACTTGGGAGGGATAAATTCAATTAAAAGTGAGGATTTCCCCACTTAACAATCACCTGAAAAAGTTTGCGTTAAACGAGCGCAAAGAAAAGACCAGAAGTAATTGCATTTGCTGCCTCATTTGGCCCACACAAGAACTTCTAACTTACACTTTACTGGATGAAATGCAAGAAAACACTCTCTTCAAATTTGACTCTGGATCTTTTTCTTCAAATTTTACTCTGACTCTCTCTCTTCAAACTATCTCACAATACATAAAATGGAGAAAAAAAAAAGTGAGCAACATGCTATTAAATTATAAATTTAACCCCTTTTCAATACCCAGACTGGTGGTGATTTTATAAGGAGGTAGTAAGTATTAATTGGAAACTATGTTACCAATGTGATAGGAAAAATGCTTTTTGTATGAAAATTTGATTGGATATAGAATTGTGAAAACCTATAAAGCAAAATTCACTAAATGGGACCATGTATCGCTGAGATATCTTCTAGTTAATGTCATTAAAGGTAGCTTTTAAGAATCTCAGGCGTTCATCAAATTATATATAATATAAACACGACTGACTATCTGCAGTTAGTGTATAGCAAAAGAACTATATGGCCATCAGAAGATAGAAATGTTGAAATGAAGAAAATGAAACACTTACAAGTATGCCGCCCCAACCCAAAGTGAAAAATAATACTAAGTAATACAATCAAAACTTAAATAAGTAAAATTGTAATGTATCTTTGCTTTGAAAAGGTTGCAAAGAGCCAAGGGATATTTAACAAGGTTGAAGAAAGTGCTTAGTTAATTTTCAATTTGCACTGTGTTCGAAAGAATGAAAAATAAGTTCAAATTAATATATTATTGAGTTTTCTCAGTTAATATTGACAATAGGTACATGTAAAACATATTCAATGTAGAAAAAGGATTTTCAAATTACCCATATAATGAACAGCGGGCACTAAGGAATTTAAACAAAATCACTTTAAAAACTTCGATTTGTAACAACATACTAACCATAGAAATATCATTTTTCCACATCTTCTTTGTTACGTCCTCTTTCAAACATTCTAATGCATCCCTAAACTTCTTCAAAAAAACATATCCCTCCAATGAAGGCACCTCCCTCAGTTTAGCCTAAACTAAAGAATCTGACAACTTATTGAGTCATCAATTCTCATCCAATTGAAATGAAATGATAGAAGGAACAGAAACTGAGTTCCTATCTATTTAGCAACTATCTAGATTAAACGATGATCTAGACAGGGACATTTGACAGTTAAAAGGAACTGATTTTTGCATATTTAATTTTAGAACTTCTATAACAATATAAATAAAAATTCATTAAGACCTCTGCGAACAATTCTACAGCAGTAGATAAATTTTTCTCGAATTTGCTCAAGTTACGAATTGAAAGCCTCTTCCGCTGCTCCATTAGCTAGTTCATTTCTTCAACCACCACCTCGTGAGGCTAAATTGTTGCGATGTAGAGGAGCTCCTCGTATTCAAAGGGGAAAATGAGTCCACTTATTTTAAAAATGATCCAAAAGAATATACAGCGTAAAAAATAAAATAATGAATGCGTTGATAAAACGACAAATAAGCCATAATAATACTGGAAGGAGACGGGATTACCTTTATTCTTCCTCTTAGCTCATGAAAATTCCATAGGAATTTGGGTAAAAATCTCAAGATTACATCCCTAAAATTCAAAAGGAAAAAAAGGTGAATTCATATTGCAGAAAATTGGAAATTCATGCCCCTCTTGAACAAGCAAACAACCATATGATACTAAAAAAATAAATTAAGTACATTTTAGCCAAAAAAAAAAAACATAATATTTACCTCAATTTCGATCTTAGTTGTTGAACTATCATTTCCTCTATATTCTTGGAATCATCACCAAGAAGCCCACTCTCCTAAACAATGTCCTATATTCTAAGGAAAATTAATCATGTACAATACAATAATTTCTTACAACCACGCTAACAACCAACGCAACAACGCTAAAATGAGGGAAAAAGAATAGTGACCTCGAAAATAGTCTTTGGATTTTGATGCATCAATATTTAAATGATCAGTCATAGCTAATTGTAAGAAAATCAACTGAGTCTTTAGAATCCACTAATTCTAATTTCATAGAAAATGACCTTTAAATTTCAAGCTGCTATAATTCCCTACACAAAAGTTTAAAAAAAATTAAATGTAATATAGACAATCAAAATTATATTCACAAAATATGAGTTTTGACCATCAATATCAACTGCATCAACGTTAAAACTATATTCACAAAATATGAGCTTTGACCATCAATATCAACTGCATCAACGTTAAAACTATATTCACAACATCAACATTAAAACTATATTCACAAAATATGAGCTTTGACCATCAATATCAACTGCATCAACGTTAAAACTATATTCACAAAATATGAGCTTTGATCATCAACCTATCTTCCTTTTCCCTCTATGTCCATATTAAATTATAATCTCCCTTAAATTCTATAAATATTTAATAAAGAATTAATTTGCCAAACTGATTGGTAATATGATATAGCCCACCCACCGTTAGTCTATTATATCCACGAGAAAAATATGTTAAGAGAATTAAAAAGGGCAAATTTGCAGGGCATGAAACCAAAGAAAAAACTATTAATTCATCCCAAGCATTCCATCAAATTAAGCAACTAAATCCTACCAAGAAATAGTTTTTATTTAACCAAATGAAATCATTAAAAAATAAAAATTTGTGTGTTAAAAGAATCTAATTTGAAGAGGAAAATGGAAAAATAGGATGTAAGTAGATTTTTCTGCACTATGTAAGGATGGTTGTGTGAGAAAGAAAAAAAATCTGTTTCAGGAAGCATATTGATAAGTGTGTTTTTACACACTTATTTAGCACTTTTTGGGACTTTATTATTGATAAAATTGAGTAGATTTCTATTTATAATTGTGTAATTGTTACTTTTGTAGGCTAAAACCCCGGAAAGAAGTATAACGAGCAAAAAGAGAAGGAAAAGGACTTGAAGTGCAATTATGGAAGGGCCTAAATGTAATAAAAGTCAAATTTTGAGGACTAAATTGCACTAAATGAAAGTTGAAGGATCTAATCTGCAATTTCGAGATTTTTTGGTCAATATTTTTATTATTTTATCCTTATTTTATTCTAGATATTTTTAGGATATTTATGTTGTGTCTAATAATATCTTTTTTATATATATATTATATTTTATCCTAGATATTTTTGGGATATTTATGTGTCTAATAATATCTTTTTTTTATATTATATTTTATACATATTCCATATATATACTAATATAACTTGGTAGGTAAAAAAAATTCCCCAAACTCTTTCACTTTTCTCTCTATCTCTCTTGGTCTCTCTCTCTCTCTCTTTTTCTTCTTTTAGTTTTATTTTCTTTTGTTAATTTTAGTTTTATTTTGGGAATCAAGTGGATATAGCAAGGAGATCATTAAGGAAAGTCTGAAGAATACATTGAAGGAATTACAATTCGTATTTAAAAGGGTTTTATCTCAACTTTTATATTCCTTTCATTTAGTTCTTCATGTTTGTAATGATATGTTTATGAGATTCTCTTTGTTATTTTGTTAGAATGATGAACTAAACAAGTTTATGTTGGAATTCATGTATTAGCTTAACATATTTTCATTAATATCGTGTTATATGTTGTTAGATATGCATTTGTTATCAAAATATTGGTGTATTAATTATCATGTTTAATATTACTACATTTATTTGACGCCAATAGAAGTTGTGGTTAGGTAGTTGCGTAATTATTGAAAAATAGTATGGACCGAAATAATTAATACCATAGGTTTGTATGGTTTTGACTATACGCATTTAGGTATCCAGACATGTATACCTACCCTATGTGACCCGTTGAGTTATTTTCACAAAAATTGAATGCAGTTGTTTGGTTTAGAACGACATAGAAATATGTTAATGCCAAGCAATTAGGGTTGATATCGCTCGACAGAGGTTATTGACTAATTTTGAAAAATCGGGTCTAACCACATAGTTTGGTAATTTACATCAACGCATAATTGGCTTGAAAAGGGTTAAGCGAAATTATAAATTCCAACATCTTTTAAAATCAAAATTTTCCACTTTTTAAGTATTATTTAAGTATTTTAAATCAAAATCGAGTTTTCGCCTTTTTATATTTTTTAAAATCGAACTTTTAAATGTGTGTATCTTTTTCGTTAATTTGAAACAAATACACTCGTAATTGAAAACAACACTCTCTGAGGGATCGACTGGAACTTAAAAGGTCCATTATACTACTTGATCGCGACCCGTGCACTTGTGGCGTGCCATTTAATACCGATCACATATAATTAAAAAATAGATAAATATTTTTTGTTGCTCCGTGCAGTAGCTCCATGCACCGCACGAAGCTAAAAAATTAAAAAAATAGATAAATATTTTTTGTTGCTCCGTGTAGTAGCTCCATGCACCGCACGAAGCTATTTTTAGCTCCATGCAATGTGTTTTATTTTTTTTTTTGTTTGCCTAAAAAAAATGTTGTTATTATTATTTTTTTAATTTTTTTTTTTGCTTTTTGTTAAAAAAATGTTTTTATTCGCCGTCAAGTTTTCACTTGTTAAAAAAAATTTCCACCATCCTAAAACACAAGTGAAAAATGAAATATATGAAAAAAAAGAGAGATTTTAAACTTTAAAATGAAGTGGGAGAAGAGCACAGACCTGATATCCGACTAATTACTCCAGCGTCACTATTCCCATCGGTTGATTCATTATCATCTGGAAGTTATCTTCGAACAAAATTAATACCATGCCGTATAAGCACGGTAATCAAATGAAAACTTAAGAAAAGTGAAGATTAACTCAAAAGAACAAAAAATTGAGAAAACATACTTACATACAAATTAGAGAGATTCAACTGCTCGTCTTGATTGTCTGTTGTCTAAAATGGTCTATGAATGAGCTTGGTCACAGGTGTTATAATTTTGGCCGGAATTGGAGCAATAACAACTTCTATGAACTCTTTACAAGAAAGAGAGAAAGAAATTTGATAAATCAATTTACAGTAAGAAAGAAATTTCAATTCACCATCTTGTTTAATTTTTATCATCTTAATACATTTTTTTGTGAACAAGATTGCCACCATCTTATTTAATTTATACAAATCAAATTACAAGATCTAAGAAAATATGTATACAAAATGTCACTTCATCGAGTATTGTTGCTTTAGATAAAACTAAAGTCTTTAAACTTTTATTTGCCTAAATTTAAAAAAAATAATAATAATAATAATAAGTGAGGGGAGCAGCAGCTTCGTGCACACACGGAGCTTTAAGCTATAAAAGCTCCGCGTGCGCACGAAGTAGCAACAATTTTTTTATTTTTTATTTTTGCCTAAAAAAATGTTTTTATTATTTTTTTTTTCTGCTTTTTGTTAAAAAAATGTTTTTATGCTCCGTCAAAAAAGGTTCATCCATATTTAATTAGACAATTAAACTCTTATCAATTATTAGGGACAATGGTTTTGAGGGAGTCTTGTTTAATTTTTATCAACTTAATACATTTTTTTGTGAACAAGATTGCCACCAACTTATTTAATTTATACAAATCAAATTACAAGATCTGAGAAAATATGTATACAAAATGCCATTTCATCAAGTATTCTTGCTTTAGATAAAACTAAAGTCTTCAAACTTTTATTTACCTCCTAGTGCAAGCTATTATCCATACAAAAACATATAAAAATTTTAGAAAAAATGATGATTAACTCAAGAGAAAAATTGAAAAGCAGAATTCAAAAAAATAGAAAACAAATGGTTATTTGAAAATACAATGAAATATACTCACATAAAAATTACAAAGATTCTGATTTAAAATGTTTGCTGATGATACGTGACCATGGAACTGCTCGTCTTTAGCTGTATAAACAATCTGTAATGGAGTTTGGCCACGGGTGTTGCAATTTTGGACAGAATCGGATGGAAATATGACCGTGCGTACAAATAAGTTTTTGGGTTGATCAATCTTGGACGAAATTTGATGGAGATATGGCCGTGTACAAATAAGTTTTTGGGTCAGGGTTTCATCAGATTTTGGAGGTATGAGATTATGGAGTGGGATGAGAAGATGTTTGAACTGACGGTTGTGTGAAGTAATGAAAGAATGGAAGGGGAAAAAAAGGAAGACGATGGAAAATTGCGGCACGTGTCCAGCCAATATTTCGCTCTTTTATATATGTACGACAATGTTAGACAGAATTGGATGGAGATATAGCCGTGCGTACAAATAAGCTTTTGGGCCAGGATTTTATCAGCTTTTGGAGGTGTGGGAGGATAAGGAGATGTTTAAGCTGATGATTGCATGAAGTAATGAAAGAATGAAAGGGGAAAAAAGGAAGACGATGGGAAATTATGACACGTGTCCAACCAATGTTTCACTCTTTTTTGGACAGAATTGGATGGAGATATTGCCGTGCATACAAATAAGCTTTTGGGTTAGGATTTCATCTGATTTTGGAGGTATGAGATTGTGGAGTGGGATGGGGAAATGTTTGAGCTTATGTTTGCGTGAAGTAATGAAAGAATGAAAGGAGAAAAAAAAGGAAGAAGCTGAGAAATTGCGACACGTGTCCAGTCAATGTTTCGCTCTTTTATATATGTAGGATATGATACTTGAGAATCTTGTTTCTTTAAATATAATGTTCTTCGTCTCCGAATCATCGTTATGTGACATGGGTGAAATGATAATAAGGTGTTTGGTAGGGATTAAAATTAAAATGTGTGGTTGAAAAGTTGTGAGACACATGAAAGATGTGGTTAATATTGATTATTTGACTTTGATTTAGATTAAAATCTGATCTCTTCTAAACAGCTCTAAATTTGTGGATATGAAACTTCATTAGTTATATCATATAATGTTACATCACATGATTTTAGTCCCCAGTTGAATAAATAAAAGAGTAATGCTATTTTTAGGTCATGCTTACCCTTAGACAATGGTATGGTAACCGTCACACTCTCTTTTAATTTGGCATGTAGCTTAAAATCATTAGAGAATTTGGTTGTTGACCTCAAATCCGATCGATTAAGTGGCCAACAAATCTCGACCATCTCCTTGTCACTTAGGCATCACCTGCGTATCGGAAAACCATTAGGTGCGAAGGTTAAAATTCCACATAAAGATCGACAACCATTTGCAATCTGATGGTCAAATCAATTGTCAAAACAAGAAAGTAAACGAGTGCAATAGAGATAAGCGAGTGACTTGACTATGGTTTAGATAACTTAGCTTTTGAGAGCAACGACTCACATATATAGAGGCGGCATGTAGGTCAGGATGAGCCATTGAATTGGGCCGTATGAATTAATTTGGCTCGATCAAATTGACAATATCGATGCCCAACTAGTTAACATGGGTCCTAATTTGCCGCGTGTACACCATGTAATTTATTGATATAGCAATCATCCTCCAAATCCAAGTTGTACATTTTATGTGTGGGCTGGAAAGGATTAGTTGTAAACAAGGAAATGCCTACAAATTGCCTCTAAAATATAAGTCAATCCCAAAATAGAAGACTTCAGAATTGCCTATGAAATATGAGGTGAACCCAAATAGGTGTGGCTTTCCCAGTGACCTAAAAAATATAGTCGACTTCAAATAGCCTCAGTTACGAAATGCCTTTGAAGATAACACCTCGAGATCTCATAAAATTTTGATAGCATCTCCCTTATCTTCCATGGGGGACGCAAATATTTGAAATTATTGGAGGTACAATCAAACTTATTAAAAAGTTACTAAAAAAATATGTATTCTACAAAAATAAATGCACATGATCACTATCACAAATTCACAAATATCATATATATGATAAATTACAATTCCCAAAAAATTCCAAATAATCTCACATATTTGATAAATAACAATTTTCAAGGAATTCTCAAATTAAATATCACAAATGACAAAATAATCTCAACTCCCACTCTCTCAATTGTCTCTCAGTTGTACTGTCATAGCCGTAACTATATTCTAATAAAAAAAACCCGACTACCGTTACTGCTCAATTCTGATTTTTTCCTCTAAAACATTTTTAAAAAATGGGTCCTGAAGCTGGTGGATCACTTGACTCACTAGGACCATGAGTAGGTCCGCCAATGCCTGTCTTGTAGACTAAATCAACCTCAAATACAACATAATATCTCTAATGCACGCCACCAGGGCATATCTCCCAATGGCAAAGGGGAGGGCGGATAGGGCTCAGCGCGGCAGTGTGCAGAGTTCGATTCCTCGTAAGGTGGAATTGACTTTGTTGCAAGCGGGAGTTACCATATGGGTTAACAGCCTTGGCTTATCCATATGCTCTCCACCCTGGCTCCTGGGAGGCACATCCTGCGATTTACCTCCTCCACGATGGCCCAGGATAAGGTCGGTGGGGGCCCTTAAGGTTGGGGTTCAACTTTTTTTTTTTAATATCTCTAATGCACATATAAAGACTAATCGGAGACCTTCTTCCCTTCAAATACCCCTGAAGATAGAGTATATTATGACATATCAATCTTTTTTCAATCTCTGTCAGAAAAGTAGCTTAAAGTAATACATAAATCATGAAAGACGTGACGAGCCCGTCCAGTTGTATGCACATGACCATGTATCGCTATATGAAAAGAGTAATGACAATAATAAAAATAGGAGTACATCAATGCATGCTCACAGCAAACTCTATGCTAGTAGATATAGTAAGATGCTCGAAGATTATCAATATCACATCAATTCTCCAAGTATGAATTGTACTATTTATACGAGTTGGACTTGTAAAAATGTATAAATATAGCGTGAATTTTAATTTTCTTGCCTGGATTATGTAAGCGAGTTCTCGTTCAGCAATTGGTACTCTTGTCTAAGCAAAGTCAAATAATCAAATCAAATAAGTTAATGGAGGTGGGCCTTAATAAGTTGACTCTATCATTGGGTATTCAAATCAAATAGAGTTGGCTTATGCAAGTTAAAGAAGGCACGTCCATTTGGGTTCTTACGTTAGCTCCCTTGTCGAGGCTACATAAAATTCCCAAATGGGTTAATAGAGGTGGACCTCAATAGATCCCTATCTCCCTTATTGGATTTTTGAATAAAATAGAATTTACATTTCTAGGTCAAAGGAGGCGAGCCCCTTCTATAAGACTATATAAGATTCCAAACAAGATAGTGTAGGTAGACCTCACTAAGTCCCTAGCTTCCTCGTCGGGTCTTCGAATCAAATAGAGTTAGCCCGTGAGAATCTAGTGAGGTAAGATGCCCTTCGAGTTTTTAGCTTGGCTCCTTTGTTGAGACTTTAGTAATATGATCATATCAAATAGTGAGGTATTTGTGAAACAATCATCTTACAAGGTGAGGCACATGTAATAAGAAATCTCTGACCCCGCGCTAGTATCAAAGAGCAGGGACTCATGGGCTCGACTTTAACAGTATGATAATTACGATCCGATCTTAAAGTGCAAGGATATATGTATTCACATTTAATAATAAGAATTTTACAAAATGTTAGAAAGAGGAACAATCATCTTGCGAAGAAGAAATAATTGGTTCGACGAGCAATTATCCTATGAGGCTGAGAAATCTCATGAAGCAAGATATCTTGTTAATTGTGAAATAACCGGAACAATTATCTAAGAGGTCAAACATATCGCGAGACAAGGAGTAAAAGAATCATCCATTGAGGTCGAGAATAGATTTCGGATCACCTTATGAAGCGAAGAATACGTATAATAAGTGAAACGATAATCTGTCGAGGCAAGGCATCTTGTGAAGCGAGAAATAAAAAGAGCAATTATCTAGCGTGACGAGGCATCTCATGAAGCAAGGATTGGATAGAAAAATCATCGTACGAGGTGAGATATATCAAGTGAGGAATATGTGAAAAAATTATCTCACCAGTCAGGGAATAAGTGGAACAATCATCTTACAATGCATGGAATGAGTAGAACAATAGGAAATTTTCACAATAGGGCCACACTCGAAATTTAGGGTCCGTTTAATTGCAAAAATGGAATATGGATGGAAAAAAAACGAATTTCAGAAAATTAAATTGTCTAGAACTTGTTTTATTAGAAATTGTCAATTAATGTGTTTGATTGGTATAATTTTTCACTTGAAAAATGTAAAAATTTTGGATCTTTTGGTGTTCGTTTGGCTTTGTTTTCCATGAAAATTATCAATTAAAGGGATAATTTTTTTTACAATTGTGGATGGAATTTGTTCCCATTGCTAAAAATAAAATTAAAAAGAAAAATGAAAACTGAAAAACCCAATTCCCACCAAAAATGATTTTCCTTAAAAAGCAAGAAAAAATGTCATGTGAGCCTTCCGTGGAAAACCAATTTCTTAGAACTTTTGACTATCAAACGACCCAAAATGATGGAAAATGGAATTTTCCATGAAAAATGGAACCAATCAAACAACCTTAATATCAAACCTATTGGGCCCATTTTAATCTCAATAGTACGAATAAAACTGGACGTCCAGGGGCCTGGACGTCCAGGCACCTATTTGGCGCCCCCTTATTGGGGGGTCGTCTGACAGTGACAGGCGACCCCCCAATAGGGGGGCGCCAAATAGGCCCCTGGACGTCCAGCACGTCCCCAATAGTACTGACAGCCCAACTAAAAAAAATAGAAATAAAAATATTACTTTTCCGCACCACTATATTTTATTATTATTTTTTAATAATCTAAGCATGAAATTATGACCTTCCACCTTGGTCGGATAATTATTTTGGCCGCCATAAAGCTTGATGGTCTCAAAAAAATTGAAATATGATTCATATTTACAACATCATAATTTTTGAAATTCTTGTGTCGTGAATACGCCCGATATCTGAAGAAGCCAAGAGAACCGTATACAGTTAAAATAATAATGTAATTTCTATAATATGTGATTTAACATATTGTTTGATTAAATCGATCAACAAGTTATTGTTAAAAAAAAATATTCAATCTGAAACAATATTTACCAATAATTTAACATATTTCCTTCAATCACTTTTATTGCGCAAAAATTATAATCAATATCTATAATTAATGATTATGTATCATCATTTGGAGACGTTGCTATGATTATTTTATTTTATCGCATTGAAGGTGTTTGACAATTTTTTACAAGAGGAATTTATCAAAATGTCACTTTTTTTGAAAATACACAAAAAACTTTGATGTGCACACAATTTGTACAAAAATGTCACTTTCTTGTTGTCAAATATTTAAATTACCCTTAATTTGACCTTTTTGGAGCATTTAATGCTCCTTCATGATTGTTTTTCAAAATAATTAATGTTGTGATTTGATTGTTTAATTTGTATATTATAATAATTGAATTTATGAATCTTATATTGTAAAATACGATTTTAGTTAATAAAAAATGAATATAAAATCCTTCAAAACCCTAGTTAACATTAAAAAACAAATTTCTTGTCAAAGAAACCCTTATTTCATTCATCTTCTTCATCCATTTTCTTCTTCCTCAAAAAGACATTACTTCATCCATCTTCTTCATCTATCTTGAAAGGTCAGTTATTACGAATTGTTTATATTTCTATGTAATAGCTTACTTTTTTTAGAATGTTAAAAACAACATGGTAATCACTACTATTAATCATGATGGTCTTGTTTTTTTAATATTTTTGAAGGAAAAACATACCAAAAATATTTTGAAAAATGTGAAGTATTCCATATTTAATGAAGCATTCAGTCATTTATTTCTGGAAATAGGTTCTGATGTTGTAGTTGTTGTAGTTGAGAAATGATTATAAGCATTAATGCTACCAAACACATTTGAAGCTTCCCGACAGTTCCGACACTTGAACTGTCGAACTTGACATTTCGAAACTGTCGGGATCGACATTTGAACTGTTATACCCGACATTTATAAACTATCGGGATAGATAACTAAACTGTCGAATTGGACAGTTAAAAATTCTTGACACCCTTCATTTGACCTTGTTGTATTGCATAGGTTTAAATATTGGAACGTGTCACTTCCATGCTATTATATAGTGGACATTTTGATTGCGCATAATTCTTATCGTTGCAATCCCAACATTTCAGGTATGAATAATAATTTGAGATTCATCGTGTCGCACGGGAGAAAGTTTGATCATGTGAATGACGAATGGAAGTGGACAGGGGACAAAACCACTTCCATTTTAGTGCCGAACAGTATTAAACTACCGGGGCTATTGTTACGGTTGAACGAAAAACTTGGCATTTTCGATCCACGCACAAAAATGGAATTGAAGTTCAAAGTTCTGAACATGAATATACTGCCAGCCGAAATACTCGAAGATGAAAACGTAAATTGGTACATATCAGTTCATAAGGAAATTGTCCTCTGCGTTACGACTTTGGAAATCGGTTTGCCAAGTGTTGAAATGGAGAGGAATACAAATTATAGCCAACAATTGTTCGCCGCAGCGGAAGATCACCAAACCGTACAGGACGACGAGCTCAATCATTAGCACAGTGTCCCAAACAATAATGCAGCGGATGTTCCAATTTTCGATGTTGGGACTGCACCATTAGATGAGATGTTGGATGATCCCTTACATGGTACAAATACTGGTAACATTGCTGACGTTGACGAAGAACTATTATCACATTCCAAAAGTTTGGATACATGCGACTGGATTTCCACTGTGAATACGTCGGATCTTACCGAAAGGTAAATATTTTTTACCAAAAAAGAGTTGTACTCAAGAATTCGTCTACTTGCTTTGCGAGAGAAGTTTCAATTTCAGGTTAGCAGGTCAAGCCTAAAAATGTTAACCGTTGTATCCACGGACGATAATTGCAAGTGGATATTACGTGCTTCGAGTGTCAAGCAGTCTGCCATCTTCATGATCAGCAAATTCAACAATGTGCACACATGTTCCATAGATTATCGCCGTAATGCACATCGACATGCCACTAGTTCCGTAATTGCCGAGCAGATTATGGGGAAATTGGATAATACGTACGGATTGTATGATCCTACCGCTATTGCTCGTGACATGGAACGTGAGTTTGGTGTGAAAATTAGTTACCATCAAGCACGTAGGGGAAAGGTCGCTGCTTTACATATGCTACATTGTACACCGGGTGATAGCTTTCAAAAACTTTCTTCCTACTGTCACGTCCTAGGAGAGAGTAACCCGGGGACAGTAACATACATCGAAGTAGATTCTCGTAACAGGTTTCACTACCTTTTCCTAGCTTTCGGTGCAAGCATTCGGGGTTACCTGCACTACGTGAGGCCCGTTATTTATGTTGATGGCAGTCACTTGAAAGGTCCGTACAAAGGTACCCTTCTACTGACAACTGCCGAAAGGAATAGATCATGGATGTGATTTTTATCAAATTTGAAAGATCTTATAGGTGACTCGGACGAATTGGTGTTTGTTTCCGACAAGAAAAATAGTATTGAAAACGTCATTGCCCACCTATTTCCTCAAGCTCACCACGGGTGCTGTGTCTGGCATATGAATTTAATCTAGCAGTACAACAACGCAAATTCAATATTTCTATTCAAAAGAGCCACAAGAACTTACCGGACCAAAGAGTTTGAAACACTTATGGGACAGTTTCGTAGGGTAAGTGCAAGAGCGTACGGGTACATGGAGCGAGTAGGTTTCCCATTTTGGTCACGAGCACTATTTGTTGGCCAACAGTACAACATTTTGACCAACAACAACGCAGAATCTTTAAATTCAATGTTGAGACATGCCTGTTCGATACCGATCACGTGCTTAGTGGAACACATTCGGCATACTATGCAAAATTAGTTTTATGAACGTCGAGCAAGTGCAACCACATGCAGTACCGTTCTGTCACCAAAGATGGAGAATGAGTTACGGACGACATTCGAAGCAGGTACTAGGCTGAGAGCACATGGCTTGACAAATAACTTAACACAAGTTGGAATATCCAACGACATTGACATTGTAGACTTCTCCGAAAATACGTGCACTTGTTGTGAGTTCCAACTGAATCGTATGCTGTGCGTTCACGCAACCCATGCTGCTTGCTTGAGAGGTAAGTTATTGTACAATCTCTGCTCACCGTATTACACATTCGAGTACTGGAAGGGTGCCTATGGAGAAGCTATATATCATATTTTACGTGAAGTGGATTGGAATGTTCCAGTCGAAATTATAGGTACTCCTATTATGCCCCCCAGTGTACATCGTCTTCCAGGTAGACCACCCATACGACGTAAGCGATCCAGACACGAGTGTACCCACGGCTCAGGAAATGCACTCGCTGGGTGGACTTGGTCATAACCGGACCACATGTTCGAACCACACTATACCACGTCCGATGTAAGCAGCATTTTGCATGTGAGTGGTTGAAGTTGTAAGTGAAGTGTTCCCCCGATGTCGTTTGTTTATGACAATGTAAATATTGTATTACTATTTTCATTCTCTTACGCATAAACATTACTCTTTCTTATGTTCACAATTACAGTACGCAAATAGGCACAACGTACTGCATAACAGCCTCGAACCAAAAGAAAATTTTGTTGTGCGTAATATTGTTGCCATTGTTGACACATGTAAATTGAATGTACGGAATACGAAACGTTCAACCATTATACATGTTTCCTTTCAAATGCATATTACAAACACATAACTTTTTGCGCATAACACTGTCCGCATTGTTCATAAAGTACGTTGACTGTACACATGAGGTTGTGTTCGTTCACCCAAAATACATGTCATATGAATATGTATGCTACATACATAGAAAATTTGCCAGTAAACCCCGACAGTTCACCTGTCGTTCTCGACAGATGGTGCCTGCTATTCTCGACAGTTGTTCGATGCTCCGCTTAACAAAATACACATAACTTACCCACGAGAGTTTACTACATGCTACAGAATTGGTACATATGTAACAAAATTCATCCCTTACAAAAAAGTACTATACATAGATACGTAGAAACCCACACACGCAACGAAGTCGGACTCTTCACTCAGAGCTAACACTTGAACCTTCTTTCCCACCGTAATTATCCGAACTGATGACAATTACCTCGGGCGATGGAACGCAACCCTGTCCCTCATCCTTGTGACGTTCAACTTCATCTGCATCCATAAATGGGACAACCCATTCAAGCACATTTGTCGGAGACTCACCTGTATCACTTGCAACTTCGTCCAGGTTCGGAAATGGAATAACGGTGATGGCTCTCCTACCACCATTCGAACTCACTTCCTCATTGTCCGAAGAAATTACTATGAGACATAGCGGGATTGAACCAGGTGTCGACAAAGGCTCCTCAACTACCAGCGGTGAATTGCTTCCCGTGGATGATGCCATTGTTTTCATATGAAGAAACAGACTTCAAATACTGTGATACGTTCCTGCTACAAGATGCCTCACAAAGAGTCTCATATATCCCACTTAAAGAGTGCAAGCCATGCTTTATACTGAAGGTATTTGAGGACATTTAAAGCAATTTAACAACCAACCACCATTTCATTTCTACTTAACACTTGATTGACCATTAGTGTGATGGTTAAGGGTGTAAATGTACTTTAATGCAGTCCATAAATGGTGAGAATTATGAGTAAATTGTACCTATGTGCAAGACCTGCAATGCCTACATAGGTAGCTGGATTGACAATCAATTTTGAAGTTAAATTACTTTACTGAATTTTTGTAGTCCTTAGTCATAATTGAATACAGTTTTGTAAATTCTAAATCATATGAATTGCATTAAAAATTGATAAAATTAATGTCTCTGCCAATGAAGATGAACATTGGGTGACACAACATGCCATTTCTCAAATAAACTTTAATTTGTACGAACAAGCAAATTTATACTAAAACGCATGTTGAAATAAACATACACCGGTTTTAATGTTGGGGCCAACGTAGCAAACGAATTATTTATACTACGGTAATGCGAATTTGACAATAATCGTTGTCCTCGATCCTTCGACCACGCTCCATTACACACAAAATCATTACATACCATGATTCATTTCTGCAGGTATAACACCTCCAACTCCAATAAAATTAAAGTACAAAATACTACTACTTCACCAAGTAGCATGAACATCAATTTAACTAGGGTACAAACAAATGTCATGTCTCAATGTCCGTTCCACTTAACCATATCCCAACATGGAATTTAAGTAATCTCATTACCCCCTTGAGATTATTAACCACATCATATGGAATAGGAGTAATAGTCTCCACAGTTGCACCTTCACGCATGAACCTAGGTTTGATCTCTTTGGCTGTTTTTTGGTGCTAATCACTACACCTGTTGATTTAGCCTTAACCTTCATTTTGTTTGTACTCTTCATCATTTTGCAAAAATTCGTCATCGACATGATGAACTCAAAAATCAGCCCTCCGAATGAATTTGCTGCCTACCTGCATCAGGTGTCTGCTACAATGAAATGACACAACAGAGAATGCTCGTAACTATCCATCCAATCAACATAAAAACCAAAAAAATTACTTACCCATGGAGTACGAAACGTGCATGCAATCTATTCATTTTAATTGTGATGTTGATCTACCATTTCACATTTCATGAACAATACATGCATTATTTTGTCAATGCATACACACAAAATAGACCGACAACACCATCTCATGCTTGCACTAAACATTTAATATCGCAAAACGATATGTACTCTACATAAGACAATTCAACGTGAAGCATATTTTATGAACAATACATGCATTATTACATCAACGCGTACACACAAAATTGATCGGCAATACCATCCCATGCTTGCACTAAACATTTATTATCATAAAATGATATGTACTCTACATAAGACAGTTTAACGTGTAGCAAATGGCTTAGCAAACGTATCCGTCCATAAAACAAACCAAATTAAAAGCATGTCCTCGTTATGAAGAATGTATCTACTACTACAACACACATTACCAAACAACTTGAATTCACTTATTTCTTTACTCTCTTTGCCCTTCCCCTTGTGTATGGAGTCCGGGTAGGTGGTGCAGGACGTCGAACACGAGTCAATCGCCGCTTGTTTGTGCTGCCCACATTGCCTCCCTTTTCTGGTACGGTCACCTGTGTCGGCAACTCTGTGGCAGTGCCCATATAAACAATTTCAGCATTTTTGTGAAACAATTATGTGTGAAGGAGGCCACATATTTGTGGAATCAGATTATTCAAGGAAAATAGGCACGTACTGTCCACCTCCGTGATGTCATGGGTCGATGGGCCTTCTTCGTTCTCGTCGCTAGGGAGGGTGGGGACGGTCTCTCCTGGGTCTAATTGAAAGCAAATTGGGTGAAATAGACAAACACAAGATATGAATTATCATTTGCGTAGGGGAAAATGATTGGTAATAGAATCTAAATCACAGAAGTTGGAAAAAATTACACATGTACCGTTCACCTCCTACATGTCACCCTCCTCTACATGGTCGTCGTCCTGTGGGCTCCGTTCCTCTCCGCCTTCCCCGTCTTCTTGGAAGACAAAGAAAATATTAATGAAGGAGTGAATTTGAATATATATGCATATGACGAGATGATATGACAGAAGTTGAAAAAAATTACGCACGTACCATTCACCTCCTGCATTTCACCCTCGTCCGCATGGTCGTAGTCGTGTCAGCTCTGTTCGTCGCTACCTTCCTCGGCTACTCGAAAACAAAGAAAAAATAATTAAACGAGTGAAATTGAATATATTTGCATGTAACAAGATAAGATGACATAAAATACAAAAATTACGCACATACCGTTCACCTTGTGTATTTCCTCCTCCTCTGCCTCGTCGTCATCATGTGGGCTTCGTTCGTCTTTGCTTTTCCCGTCTAGTTGGAAAACAAAAAAAATTACTTGTCTACTTTGAAACTGAATACAGTTGCATATCACGAGATGAGATGACATCAAATACGAATATGTGTTACACATAACTAATCGACGTACCATTCACCTCCAAGTTCCCGGTAGGCGAAGGACAGCCACCGTCATCTAGGCACAGGTCCATGTCTCCTCCATCTACATCTAAGTGATTTAACAATTTAAAAAATACATTTGTAAGCAAACACATAGGAAAAATTGCACAGCTCTGCAGACAAGTTGTAAGTGGAAGTTACAGTAACATAAACTCATACCTTCGTGGGGGTTGTCCCAAATATTTGGCTCATTCACGACTGAAACTGCAGCGGAAGTGGAGGTGCCACCGGATGGGGGCACCAAGGTAGATATGAAGTCCCTCAGTCTGGCAAACTCCTCGTTCACGTGCTGCATGATTTCAAGTTTCACGGTTCGCAACCTCATCTCGAAGAGGATGCGTTGGTCATACAACATGCCTTCCACGTCGTCCCTCGTTACAGTCGGTCCACAACGAGTACCCTATACCCCAGATGTGGACGGGGCAACCATTGGAGTGGGTAATGCACCCGACTGCCATCTCGAGGCATCCTCGTCATCCTCGGTGTCACCAGCACCGGTCTCGTTAGAAGCGTCGCG
Source organism: Olea europaea var. sylvestris (assembly GCF_002742605.1). Classification (NCBI taxonomy): domain Eukaryota; kingdom Viridiplantae; phylum Streptophyta; class Magnoliopsida; order Lamiales; family Oleaceae; genus Olea; species Olea europaea. The sequence goes on along the minus strand of NC_036253.1, from coordinate 15,167,857 downwards.
ATCGCTGTCTCCACTGTCATCAGCCTTAGACCCATCGTCCCCATTGCCCTCCAGTGTCTGACGATCAACGCTCGCGGATGTCTCATCGTCCTCGGCCCCTGCACCGGACTCGTCATCATGCCCGTCACCCACAGCGCTACCCTCATGTCCCCCACTGGCTGGTGCCACCTCATGGAACTGTGGCCCGACAACACTCCTAGCGTGGTCGTCCAAAAATTGCACCGGACGGTCGGGGAACGACACCAAACTGGCGATGTATGGCAGTGTGGCGTACACGTGCAGCTGTAGAAATAGGGGAGAACATATAGTTAAAATATATTGCATACTATTCCCAAGAAAACAAAATAATTGAAAGACAAATGAAAAATGTCCACGACCTGTACGTCCCTGAAGAACGCATCGTACGTACGCTGCTGCGGTTGTTTGGTAGAGGTCCAGCACAAAAGTCGGGGTGAACGTTCACCCATCTGCTCACCGAAGCGTTCGTCGAGTTTGGGCATGGCCTCATATGCCCAAATCTGTCCAGACGATAACAAAAAAAATTGTCGCATTAATATCCATGCAAACACTGTGGAGACATGGTCTAATACTGACAAACAAAACACATAAACATAATGCTGTTCTTACCTGCATGATGATTGAAAATTCGTGAATTGTGTAACTAACGTCCTTCTCGTTTTTCGTCTTTACATCACTCATTTTACGTGCCTAAGTACCCCGGAATCCCTTCAACAAACGCCTATACCCCACTTTGGCCCAGGGGTATAAAAAAATAGCTCCAAGTCGTCCACGAGGGCAAGCGTATCCTCATCAATGCGGACATTGTTGTCCGGGGCAGTGACAACTCCTTCCATAATTAGAGCAAGCCCAAGCTTATATCTATCTGCCTGGGGTGTCGATGCCCGGACAAAGGCCTTCTTCAACTGGGCACACAAAATCTTCTCCAGCGATTTGAAATACATTTCCTTCATCCTCCTCTTCTCCAATGTCTTTGTGTACCGACCGGCCTCCGGAAACAACCCAGCATGCAGTCCAGTGACGATAGCATACTCCTACAGTCCAAATCGGGTTAGGTGGCCCTGCACGTTGAACACAACTCGTGGGACTTATCGCAACGGATCCCTCGGCACACCAGTGCCTAGATTAGCTGAGCAGAAAATTGGATCTCTGGAACGTCAGTGAGAAACCCAAGGCAGGAGTTGCGAAAGTCAGCCCATAGTCGGTCGTCCAAGTTATCCATCACTGTTTTAATGTACTTCAAGTTGCTCTATTGCGAAATATGCGCGGACAACCGTACATTCTCGGGCACCCAAAATTGAAATTCCATAATTTCTGCAGATGAAACGATAATGGTCAGACCATAATTTAACAGCAAATGAATATTACAAATTACAAGCTTACTTCCGTAGAGCATACAACCACATGAATCGGAACAAGTAATACGAGAAATGTATAAGAACAGATCATCTACCCAAACTTGCAGTAAACATTTATTATGGCTAATTGTCTATGCAATCTTCAACAAAAAAAATGTTACCAAAATTTTTTTGTAATGTGCAAAAATACGTGTGGTAATGAGATATGAATGTTTGACAGACATGTTGTCTCTCGACGCACGTGCAGTGTCGTCAATGCCCACAGTCATGTATCGAGACACTGTCACTGAAGCCTGTGTCGACAGATGACTGCACTCTATCTTACAGTGGCATCTGTCATCTGTCGAGAATGCCTGTAGCTAATTGTCGGGATTTACCCAATTGTCGAGAATAACAGCAACCAAATATCGAGAACGACAGTTTTCAACATAAATATGGCATACATATGCATGGTGCCCCAACCCACAAACTTGGTACATAAAGCAGAAAACCAGGCTTCCGAAAATTCAAAAAACGCTTTAAAACTTAGATGTTACGTATGCATGGTGCCCTATATCAAAATGTAGAACATGTCAAAATTCGGTCATCCCAAAAATCACAATGAAGATGAAAACGTAGATGTTAATTCTACAATGTCATTTGATAGCCAGCCATGCAAACAGGTACGAATGTAAACACATCGAAGCAACTAAGTAAAAAAGGACCGTTAGAGTAGAAGGCAAGCAAACAAGACTAGTTTTTCCTTTATAACTACATCGAAAACACCAAATCATGCAACTGCTTACTGAGTAATCTAAGAGATATGCAAAGCAGCAAGTTGTTTTGTGAATTTCTTGTGCGAGATAAGTTCAATACATATTCGTACTTCACAAAAACAAGAGAGAAGAAAGTGCTTTCACCACGTCTAGTTGTAGCAGTTGCAAAGAGCTATGGACAGATACGTCTCTTTTTTTCCTCGACACTCCACAAAGTTTGGTTCTGCAACAAGAGAAACAAATGTTGCGCATAAAAAACGTATTGAAGAGGAGCATACATTGAAGTTGCCACATTTCTTGAATATCAATCTCCAAATATTTTAATTATTAAGCATTATAAACTGAAAGTGTATATTAAGTATAACCAAAAGTAATATTAAAGCTAATTTCTAATGGTCAAATCCCTTATCCTGTTCAATCCCCAAAATTTGATCTTATAGATCAAACTAAAATTCAAACATAGCGGACTACAATAGCACAATGACAATCTTTAAGCTTGGCATTCCAAAGAAAGCATAAAATAAGTGCAACCGCAAATAAACGTGTCATATGAAGTTCAAGTTATATCATTTCCAAAGCCTACATCAAAATAATTATAAGTATCCCACTATCAACATTGTTTTATTTTCTCTTCTTGCTTGAGGCAAGCAAAAGAAGGCAGAAGAGATTGAACGGTGATACAGAAATTAATCACCTTATGTACAGTAACTACATGTATTAGTCAGCTAACAAGCGCAAATGACGTACAATTGCACTTGATTTATATTACCGAAAGAGGGTAATCCTAGCCAACATGTGCAAATACATTAGCTAGAACATGAGCAGTGTATATAAACTCTAATTCCACACTAGAATCCGAATACAAGACTAACATAGAGAGCACTTCATTTCTCATCAACTTTTGAAGTTCGAATGCTCAGACGATTTCGAATATTGCTATCCTCTTAAACGTGCTTGATAATGAGTCGTGGTGCATGTAAAACACACTTAATAAGAAGTCAAACAGTCGTGGTGCATTTTGTGGTTGGCATGTTCTATTACAGGAAGTGCTTTCAAATGTCTTACTCCTTAAAAATGTTGGAATCGATCTACTCGTAATTGTAATTTTTCTTTCAAATTTTTTTTTTTTTTTTGCTTTCTTCAGTGCTATAATACGACTAACGAATAACAGTACTACACATAGAAAACGTCCAAATATCCTCATTATCCCAAAGTTCACCTAGAAATTTGTAGATAAAGATTGTGAGCTCATTTGAAAACGATTTAGTCTTCTCTAATTATAATTAAATTACGTGTAATGGACTTAAAACCGCTCAATTGAAATGTAATGAGGTTAGTCGGGCATCTCCATAATGAAAATACAATGAAGAAAAGTAGAATTATTGTTTTGGTCTAGACGCGACAATTGTGTACATACCAGAATTAATTGTCCACTTTGTCATCACAAGGATTACCATTAATCTTTTTAATAACTTCATGGACTGGAAGTCTTTTTGCCGTATAAATTAAGGAACAAGAAAATATTTCAAATTTAATTTATTAAACAATTTTAAATTGCTGATTTCATTAATCATATTCATTAGACATGGCAATAGATTTAGAATTGGATATCAATTATATTCATTTCTCTTGAGCTTTAACTTTAATAAGTTACTAATGTATTCAAAAATAAGCATTTCACTTCAGTAGGTAAGTTTTCAACATCATACATGGAACTTCATCGAAAGTAGGCATATATAAATATTGTAAGTTAAAAAATTAAGTTTTGTACAAATTTAGGGCATGTTTGAGCCACATTATTCCAAAAAATGTATTCTTAAACAGTGATTTGACATTATCTCAACCACACATTCTTCAATAAAATTATATTACACGCAAATCAAAAACTTTTCCTCATTTTTTAATCACACATTTCTCATCAATACACTATTCAATAATGCATTATTACCAAAATAATGTGGTTCAAATACCCCCTTAATATATGTTGTACGTATATTCTTTTTTTCTTCTTCTGACAGTAGTCAAACTTAGCATGTAAACTGAATTGTAAATATGCTCTATATTTTGTGGTTGATAGGCAGTCAGGGTACATTTCAAATAGACTCAACAAAAACTCAAATAGAACATGCCAACATTGCAAGATACCCAAATAAAACAAGATAAAGTTCAGTGCGTTAGTAAGTCTTTGACAAAATACATAAACCTCTGGCATCCGTAATTATTAAATATGCGACTGAAAGTAGCTATTGCGAAAATGATAACTTTGCTTATGTATAAGATGATACATTTCAGCTTTTGTTTTTCTAATTCCCACAAAATCCATGTCAATAAATCGTGATGTACAAGCAGCAAAGTTCGATTCATAATATGCATGTAATAGAGATAATAGAAAATCTACTTCTACATAAATGTATTCACTTTGTAATTTTTGTAATACTTGAAAATCTCAACAATAGAAAATTGTTGCTTTGTCTTCAATTGAGACATAGTATATTGATGTTATTGGTGCAATAAAAAAGGGTGTTTGGTTAAGGAAGTTGCACGAATTTGGTTTTATACATAAAGAATTTCTTCTGTATTCTGAAAGTCTTTGTTATATATTTAATTAGTAGAAATCATGTTGTACATAATACATCTAAACATGTTGATATTAGATTTCATTATTAGAGATGTTATTTCACAAATGATTGTTAAATTCAAAAAGATTTCTCATCATTTCATCCTGCAGATATTGGTAAGGAAGTGTTGCCTTTGAGTAATATAAATTCTTGGATTGCTTGAGTTTGTTCAATATTAATTCTTGTTCATGATGAGGAATTGATGTTGACCAAAGCAGAACCTATTTCACTGGGAATTGGGACTATTGTACCAAGGTTGAGATTGTTGAGATACGTTAAACTGATTAATTGATTTTGTCAACTAAACTCGCATTTTCAATTGAAGTTGGACATCTTGGAAACAAGTTTTTTCTAAATAAATGGATTTGTTGAAATGCTACCATGTATCACCTTCTATACCGTTGGATCTAGAGACGTTATGGTGTTTCTATTGTACTCAACCTTTGCCTGATTAATTAGGGAAGTGAAATCGAATGGTTGCATTCTGTTCTCTATGAAAACTAAAAATCTCTCTCTCTATCTCTCATAGTTTCAAATTTTCTTCATCTTCATCCTCTCAATTTTCTTCTTTTTGAGTGATCAGTATCAACTTCAGGAAAGTTGGACAAAATTACTGATTCCAGTTGCACGTTCTTGATTTAAATCGAGTGGACTTCTATATTTGAAATGTATTTTCACTAAGAAATATATAATCTGAAACAATATTATGCCTCAAGGGCCATGGATGAACGAATAGAGGATCATACAAGTTACGAACACATGCACAATCACATGAATATTCACCAAGATCTGCAATTATTTCATGCATCATTGCAACATATTCTTTTAGCATTCACAAGTGGAATACAAACATAAACAAACATCCTTCACCTATCTTTGCAACTAAATGTTATAATTTCAATTGATTCACTTCATAATTTAAGATCACGTATTCGAACTCACACATCATACTAAAATAAGAACTGGAACGACAATTACATAACAACAATAAAAACACTACATACTAGTAAACCGACACCTTCAAACTTGATTAATAGAACCATACAAGATTGAAGCTTCATTGATGAACATAGTTCACTTACCAAATCAAATGGTAAGACTAGTGTAGTAGCGCTTGTGATGCCGTACAACACATATATTCGTTGCCGGTTTACAATTCGAGGATTTGCTCAACTCATATATACCATCTTTCTCAGCAGCAGCCACATTATCATTAGTGTTATAATCACCTTCTACAGCAGTAAACATAGGTAACAATTCAGTCTCAAGAGCCATGTTTCGTCCGAAAACATCAATTTACATTCCTAACTCAACAATGTAGAAGAACTTCCTCTTTTTTCCAAATAACAATATGCAAAAGACAAACAAAACACTAACCTAAACATATTACTGCAACAGACTAAAATCTTGCTTGGCAGTGGACAATCAATTTCAATTTTCATCTCCACCTCCAATCCACAAAAAACCATACAGTCATAAACAAACACATCTAAAAACACATACAAATAAACACCAAAATGAAAACCCAATAAATCATTTTCAAAAACGGCAAAGACAACAAATGCAAGCACAGAAATCAAATTCACTTACGTACGGGTAGTGCTCGACAGTCGGCAGCCGACACCTAGAGACCGGAGTAGTGAGAAGATCGCACTTTCAACTTCTGACGACATTTGAGGAATGTGTTTTATAGTTTTCGAGATTTCATTTTCGATGAGGGAGAGGAGTTCGTCGGGGGTGGTGGATTTGGTCACAGAGAGGACCGACTTTCAGGGATTTAAGGATTTCGTTTCCTCTTTCTTTCCTTCACGGCATTTTGGGTCACCGCCGGTGGTCGCTTTAGTCACAGCGATGAGTGAGTTTTAGAGATTTAGGAATTTTATTTTCTCTTCCTTTCGTTCAGGGCATATGGGGTTCGCCGGCGGTCGTCTATTTCGTGTGAGAGAGGGCTGAATTTCAGGGATTTAGTTTTCTCCTCCTTTCCTTCACAAGATTTTTCTTCTTCGAATTGGGGGGGAATTGGAGCTTGCATTTTCGTTTTTGCTCTGCATATTTTTCTTGAATAATTCAATTCCTCTAACAATCTTTCATAATTTTGTACAATTTGTTTGATTGGTCAAATCAAAATTTCATTAGGATATGTTGGATATTTAAATTTAGCTTTAAGGCCAAATATGTCTAAAATTGACATTCTTGCAACGTCAAAAAAAAAGTGACATTTTTGTAAATACAAAGACAAAAGTTGACTATTTAGATAATTTCCTCTTTTTTTATAATTACTCTCCCAAATCTGTTGACGGTCCAAAAAGCAAGTTCCGACCATGATCTTAGTCCTCGATTTAATAAGTGATATGATATGTTGCATATTTGGAATTTTTGATATTTGTAACTTCATTCAGAATAAATTTCACGTTGTATGTTACCTTCCGTCACATCATGTCACATGTTACAACATATGTTCTGCAACACTAACGAGCACGATGAAAAGTGATTGGTTTCTATGTTGTTTACAATTTATGACAATATGAGACAAATAATATATGTAACATTGTCGATAGAATTATATCAAACTAACAATACTAATTTTGATGTTTGTTTAACTAAATGTTGATGTAAAATCCAAATTGAGTTTGAAAACTAAATTGCGGTAACCAATGGTCGGTGTAAGTGATTGACCAATAGATTGTGTTTCTCCACACTTGAAATTTTCTAGATGGATCTCAATAATTTAATTTACGAATAAAAAATTCCATTCATTGAATATTCTAATCATAGAAAGACAATGCCAATAAAGGAAAAATGGAAGAAGAACAAATCGAATACCGAAAATGACCTCAAAATCAACTACAAAAATCTGGAAATTTCAATAAATTAGCGTACAACTTTTGAAAAGTAATATATTGAACGTAAAAACGCATGAAATTTACACATAAATCTAAATTGCCGAATAACAATCACTAACACATTTTTATTTGATGGTTTTTCAATTCGGATGTTGATTTTTGGCTTCAAAATCATGAATTAGATGAGGTGTGTTACGAATTTAGAGGGTAAAAATTGAGTTTTGGTATATGGGAACAATCGAATATCTAGCCTGTTTGAGCTACATTTTTTTGCTAAGAATGCATTTTTGAATTGTATATTGATAGAGAATCTGTAGTTAAAAAATAAAGAAAATTTTTGAGTTTTTGTATAATAATATTTTATTGAAAAACATATGTTCGAAAATAATAAAGAGAAATATTTTTGTAATGAGGATCAAACAGGGGCCAATTTTTTAGAAAAACCACAATATATTTTCGTCGGGTGTACTCAATGAGTAATACCTGTTCCTATAGTAACAAGAGAAGGTCTTCAACGCATGATCCAATAGACTTTGAACCTAATGCGTGCCTCAACTTCTAGTTGAGTGCTTGCACCTTTTTGCTGGAGGTTTAGCTCCCTCAGTTTTGAGAAAGCTACAATGAAGTGATCTGGGCCTTTAAAATCATGCTCTTAATGATTGTATTTTGAAGAAAATAACGTGAGTAGCAAATTTGGAATTCGAAGGAAATTATAAGATTTCTTATTTTCCCGGTCTGGCCCATTCCTTGAAAGAAGTTTTTACGGGATCCCTATCCACCAAAATTTTGACTTTTGGTTCCGGCGAACGAATAATCATTGAGTCCTCCTCTTTCCGGACAACACATACAAAGAGACCCGCCGCATGAGTAGTAAATTTGGAATTTGAAGGAAATTTTAAGTGTTCCATGTAATTTTCAATTAAGGAAAATCAGTCCAATCCCTACACCAAAGGAAATAAAGAATTAACAAAATTGTATAAAAATTATGTGCTTCCACGCCACCCTTCAAAAAATGGACGGAAACAAACCATTCCTTCCCAAAACGTTGCCACCATCACCAACATTCTCTTCCCTTCTCACCCTTCGGCCCAATCACCCCACCTTGAGATTCGATTGTTACCTAGCCTTTGAAGTCCACTAAAACCTTCAATAGCAACAAGAACTTGATTTGGGAAAAGCAGATCCGACTATCAAATCTGCTCTAGAAGAAGATTTTAGGAGTAACGCCACCAGGTGTAAGGAAAACTAGTTTGGAAGTCAATGATTCGAGTGGTAGTGGTGATTTTTTCCCCTAATCTGGCTTGTCATTGTAGTTGGCGTTGACGCTCACTTTCCAAATCCGAAAACTAGCCTACCTCCTCGTCGCCTTGGTGGTGGTGGGTTGGAGATAGAGATGATTATGATGATGGAGATTATGGATTTGAGATGGTAGCAACAATTTGAATGGTGCTGATAGAGATGGGGTGCAGTGGGGTGAAGAGTGTTCATGATCGGATAATTTGCTAATTTGTGACTAATGAATAATTTATGACATAATAAAATATGTGATTTAAGATTGAATATATAAATTGTGACCCACAAATTGTGATTGTGGCTTAATTAATTTAATTATAAGTCGCATATTTGAATAAAAAGTCACAAAATGTGATCACCTGATTCATAAGTTCGTTATTTTTTAAAATGTATTTTAAACTTTCGTGGTTTTGTAATTTTTCCTTCCATTCAAGTACATGACATCCAAATATTAATCCACTAAGAGGTTGTTTGGAGGATATTTTTGGGCAGGAAAATGAATTCTTCTACCGTTGGTGCCAAAAGCAGTCGTTGTTTTTTACCATTACACTCTCATGTGGGGCTCATGTGACCAAAAAAGGGTCCAAAAATTACTTTCTCCCTTCAGAAAATGTCATCCAAACAGGGGCTAATTATTTAACAGAACTGTTCCCACTTTTTCAGTGTTCATATCTAAACTCCAAACAAGCTATAGAAATAGGGTCAATAACATGTTTTTATTGACAGACAACATTTGGCATTTCAACATTGGAAGTTGAAAAAAAATATTATACAAAAACACTCAATCAAATCATGCCAAATCAGCCTATTTTCTAAACTCTTTTTTTCCATGTCCATCCAGTTTTATCTAAACTTTGGGCCTCCTCACTATCAAAGCCCTGGATAAAATCCTGGGCCAAAACCAATTATTGGCCCGCGTTGACTCCATATACTATTTTGTTACCAAGTCAAGCTGAATAATTCCAAGCTGAAAAAGAGAGGGAAAGAATTTTAGCACCTTGCTTGAGCCACATTTTTTAATAATATTAGTCTGCGTCTCGTGCATTACACGAGTTTTGTATTTATTATATTATTATTAGCGTGGGATGAGTAGAATTTAAAAAAAGTATTTACAAAGTTTAATGGAATTTTTTTTAACCCTTTTTTGAATTTTTATTTTGGGTCTATTTTTTGTGACTTTCTGCTACTTAATTGCAGGAATTCGTTAAAATTATAAGTGATATTTTGAGTCTTTTTGATTGAAATATTGGGTGGGTACTTTGGATTCTTGTAATCACATTATGTTTAAAGAATCCATAGTTTTCGAGTGATGAATGGTCGGAAATTGAGTTATTTGGAGATTTTCTACGATGAAAAAAATGCTAGTGTTATATTCACTCATTACCTTAATGTTTGAGATGAATTTTTTTTTCCCAAAATAGAAAAAATCACAATAGTGACTGAAATCGAGAGTCCTAATTTTAAGGATTATTCACCAACAAATGGAGAAACAAAAAGGCAATAATGTGTAAAAATGGAGAAGATATGAAAAAGATATACGCGAATTGAGGAAAAGGGAAAATGTCACTGTAGCATGTCAGGAAAATAGTTGAACAGGAAATAACGTCATTTTTGCTCACGAAGAAAAGAGACAAAATTAAAGAATTCAATGTTGCCTCTACAGTAACTCTAAAATTGTCCTTTTTATAGAGTATGGATAATGATAGTTGTGCAACATAATTGAATAATAGGAATAGCAAAATGTATCTTCTCACATCGAATTGGGAGTAAATTTTCTAGTTAATCGAGAAATCAAAAAAAGAGGGCGAACAAGGGGTTGGCTGTAGGCTTTGGAGACCTTCTCTTCTTGGGAAGCATATTTTAGTAATTTTTACTATGCGAACAAATTTTATTTTTATATTACTATTCATTATTATCCACACATTTTGCAATCGTCACCACTATTTCTTCTAAAAAGTTATTGAAAAGTTACTAAAAATGTGCCCTAAACTTTAGACCAAAACTCCTTTTTTACCCAATTGCAAAAATGATGAATCGATGAATTGGTTATTCAAAAAGTTGAGGTAAGTAAAGGGAGATGTCGACAACCTTACGTTTGTTTTTAATCAAGCAAAACACTATTCTAAAATACATTTAACCAAAAAAATAAAAATAGTAATAATAATATGGGCTCAAACAAGAGTTGAGATCTGCTGTTAAATTTTACTGTACATTCAATTAATTCTTGACACACCATTAATTTAGTAGGTTAGTAGTGAAGTTGATGAAAGTAATTTTTAGATGATATTTTAACTATTGATGACTTGTTAAGATTTAATTAGATGGACAACAAAATTGAACGACAGATCTCAACTCCTCAAACAAGGGTTAAATTATTAAATTTCATTTTTAACCACACATTTCAAAATATCCACAATTACAATCTATTTTTTTCATCAATCATTTTTATTCACTCATACATTCTTCCAAACGAAGGCTAAATAAACAAAAACAAGTTGTGAATAAGTGAATAAATCTTCCGTATCCATTAAAACATGTTTGAAACGAAGTTTGATAATTTGTAATGATTTATAAATTCTGTTAAATGGAGGTTTGATACGTTCTCTACTCTCTCCTTACAAATTCTCGAAAAAGGGTTAGGAGCCTTCTACCTCACCCATGCCGTTGGCTCAATAATGAAACCCCAACGCTAAAGTTTTTATTATTAAAACTCAAAATTGAGTCGTAAGAGTTTCTTCAAAAAATTCTATTTTTAACACTATATTTTTCAATTTAAAGAACGTATATAAATTTATAGAGATTTTTTTTAAAAAAAATAGCGTAACAGTCTCTTTATCTTTAACATTTAGCCCCTATTTGTCACCTATTATTTAAAAAATTAAAGATTTTTGAAGAACACATAATTAAAAAGTAAATAAATTTTATTGGTTTGTGTGTAAAATATTTAATTCTGTGAATATGTGATTGAGAATGATACTATAGTAAACAATTTAAAATTTTAAAGGTTGTCAAACATGGGTTTTATTTTATTACTCACAATACGTAATTATTATTTTTTCCATTCCGGTGTGGAGATGCAAAATGTAAAGAACCCTATAATCATGGACCAAAGCTACTGCGATCAATCTAAACCGTGTAAAGAACAGGTAAAAGAGAAACGTACACATTGATAAGGCTAAACTTAGATAATGAATTAATGTCAATTTTTATGATACAAATATGTCTTTATATTTATTTCATAGTTCAGCTGTGCAAGTAAAAAATGTTGTGTATCAAACATCAAGGGAACAAGTGCTTCGAATGTAGCAATTGATTTTGACTGCAGTAAGAAGTATCCGTGCCAAGGGATTGTGTTACAAGATGTGATTTTGGTAACGGAAGGAGGAGGATTAGCTAAAGCCAAATGCAACAATATCAATTTGAAGAATATGGGAACTGTTACGCCCTGGTGCTCTTACAGAAGTAATGTAACATAAATACAGGACACATTAGGGTTTTGTAAATTATAGACATACAGTCCAATAAAGATTCTGCCATCGCATGTCTTCGTCCTCTATATATTAGATCGCATGGAATTCAAGAAGGTTCTTGCAGTCATGGCTACTCAAAAATTACTATGAGGTATGACAAGAGTTAATTAAATTCCTCCTGGTCTCCTAGGAAAAGAAACATGCATTTTTAGAATTAAATTATGATTTAGGAACCTAAATTTAGTTTTGGAGGCAATATTAGAAATACATAAATTTGTTTATAAGTTACTAATCTCGATATTCATTTTATATTTCTGCAATTTTCAAGTTTTATGGGTTGTCTGGATTGCAAACAGGACACCTTGCTTTTCATGGATTCTTTGTAGGGATAGCACTATTGATGCATAGAACTGAAAATAAAATTCATTCAATATTCTTTTGAAGAAAAATAAGGTCGATTGCCACCTAAAGGATAATATATATCCCTTGTTGAAAGAATTGTAATAATCTTCGCCTGTGTCTCATGAATAAAATATACATGATCCTGATGTTTGCATGTTGGAGAAGTTTATATATCCGTTCCGGTGTCCGTTCGAGCGAGCTATTGCAGGGGAATATCAAGGAGAAGTCTTCATGTACAGAGGGAACATCTCTCCGTGCACGGAGACAGAGATTTTTTTTCTTTTTTTTAATTTGTTTTGTTTATATTATAAATAATTTTTTTTCAATTTAAAATTCTTTTTAATATTTTTCCTTTATTATAAAACTTAATTTTTTTTATTTTAACTAAACAATATTTATATATTCTTTATTTAATTTTCGTAACTTTATTTTATTTTATTTTTATTATATTTATTTTTCTATTATTGCCTGTAATTCTTTTGTTAACAATTACATTAAGGATTACCTAAACTAAAAATTTCCCAGTCACCTATGATGGGGCTTTGCATATTATTTCAAGTTGACTAAAGTGGAGATCTTAAGCCGAAACAAAGAGGCCCATGTTACTCCTATTGCCACCTACTTTTAGGAAAATAGCACAAGATATCGAACTAAGAGTTCCTTCCAGTCAACATGAGACATTGCTCCTAATCTGATGGCAAGATAACATTTTGCCTCTCGCCTTTTTATTTCTCTACAGCATCAAAATAATCGCTGAAGTTGACAACTAAAAAAGTACAAGATCATAAATCAACGGCCTTTACTGCCTACTGTAGTCAATTGTCAATTTCGAGGTTGGAGGAGGAACACACTCCGTGCACGGGACTATTTTTTTTTTTTTTTAATTTCTAACAAAATAAATCTTAAACATGAAATGATTTATATTAAAAAATGAATTTTTTGTCAAAAATCTAGGTAGGAGGAGTGCGTGTGACTTTTTTTTACATAATTGTAAACTAAAACGACTTCATTCTATATTTACCTCTTCAACATAATTTTGATTTTGAAATCAATAAATCATTCATACATGAAAAGAGAAGACCCAATAAACTTTATAGAAGAAGAAATTATAGGCGATTTGTGTGGTGAAAAGGAGACACGTAAAGGCAATAACGTGTAAAAATGGAGAAGATTGTACCAATTAGACAAGATGGTGTTGTTTTTGCTCAAATACCGGGGAAACAAACGAAATGACTACAGTGCGATAAAATGGAATGGAATAAATAAAATTAAAAAAGGCTACAATGAAATAAAATGGAATAATTCACTGTTCATTTTTACAGTAACTCCACATTCTCCTTTTTATATAGTAGGGATATTTTCCTTCAAATTCTTTTTTAATCATATATTTTCTTATGACCTGTTTGATAGGTTCCATTCTACCAAAATGGTATGTTTGATGGGAAATTTTTTTCATGGAGTTGGTTTTCCACCCCAACCCCCAACGTGGCCCATTTTTCCAGGTTTTTAAAGAATTGGTTTTCCTATGGTTTTGGCGAAAATTAGTTTTCCAGCTTTTTATATTTTTTTTATGCTTTTTTTTTGACAGTTGGAACAAATTTTATCCCCAATTGTATCAAATTATATCCATTTAATTAACAATTTTCATGAAAAATAAAGCTAAACGAATACCAAAAAATAGAAACTTTTAACAATTTTCAGGTGAAAAATTATATCAATCAAACGCATTTAATTAACAATTCCTAGGAAAACAAGCTATAGACAATTCAATTCTCTGGAATTCGTTTTCTTTCCATCAAAATTTCTTTCTTGTAATCAAACGGACCCTTAATGAAATAATATTACATGCAAACTTAAATTTTTCTTTCCAACTTTTAAACCATACATTCTCTAAAAATTCACTATTCCAAAATTTACTTTTACTGAATAATGGAACTCAAACAAGGAATTAGTTTTTTGTGCAAAATGAGTGGCCATCTTTTCATATCACAAACTCAATAATTGCAATCTTTTCAGAAAATTGCAGATTAAGTCCTCATTCTTTAATTCCAATTAGTTTGAAAAAGTTATCCTTAAATATGGAGACGTACAGGTCACGTGATAGCTAGACAATTTTTACCCACAGTTTCCATCCAATTCGAGACTTGTGTGCCTAATTGTGAAACGTTGAGAATATATGCGCACCTCCAAAAAATTGAATAGGAACTTATTTATTATAATTCTTAAAGAACGAGGACTCGATACGCAATTTTTTAATCATTTGGTATATTATAAGTGCTGTTGGAACTAATCCCTCAATAGACATATCAAGTGAAGGTTGAAAAAACACTCAACTTTATAGCATGATTGAAGGTCCACATTGTCCCTTTAGTTTAGGTCACATCTTATGGATATCTTATCTCTATGTTATTGTATTTGACTTTTGTTTTATTTTTGTCTTTATTCTTAACCTGATTAATTAAAGGCTTTAAAAATTTTAAACAACAATAATGTTATCGAAAGAATGATGTGTTATAACAAGATATTTGCATTTTACTTTGTCCTTATTTCTTGATTTTTAGTGTGAGTTCTTTTTATAACTACCTAATTGATTGTGACAACAAGTTTGCATTTTATCTTGTCCTTATATTTTTTAATTGTATTTTAAGCTAGTTTAATTAACTACATTATGGACACAGCATATTTCTCTCTCAATTTCTTTTAAAATATGTAAATTAGCATTAATAATTTAAATTGCCAAAATATTACACTATAAACATACTTGCATTTTTCCTGAGAACAACAGTACAGTTAGAAGCATGGGCGGACTCAAGGGGTCTTGACCCCCCGCCCCCCCAACTTTTCAGATTTGAATTTTTTTTCTCTCTCATGCGTGGATAATTCTGTTTGGTATCAATTGAAATCTAAATTCTACTATAAATTAAAGTTAACAATTAATTTTAATAACATATTTCATGGAATCCTTAACATTTTAATTTTTATCAAAATACACTAAAAATTTAATTTTAACCTCTACTAAATAGGGATAAAATCACAATAAATTTGAATTTTTTTTCCTCTTTTCTTTTGCTCTATCTTACGCTCACCCTCACACCTTTTAAAAACAACTTAACCCTTTTAATTTTTTAAAATTTGTCTATAATTTTTCTATAAATTATCATATTTATTACAAATTTTCGCTTTCCAATCAAATTTTCATTAATTAGAATCTAAATTTACATTTTTTTAAATCCTATTTGTGTACATATAATGTGATTGAACTGATTATATCCAATTTAACTTATATTTAACGAATGTATTTGTTTGATTGAATAATGGTTATATGTTTTTTTTTTCTTTTGATCACTTGAATTGATTGTTTATATTAAATACACTTTGAATTTTTTAAATATAAATATGTATTTTCTTATGATGAGCAAAATATTAATAAAATGATCAAATGGATGAAAATGATGAACAAAATATTAAATGTAAATCTATATTTTTTCGGTTGATTTTAAATCATTTAAAAATTTAGAACAAAGTATTCGATTTGTAAAGATTTTGATTGTGCCCCCTAACTAAGAATTTCTGCATCCGCCCCTGATTAGAAGACTAGGAACCAGGCTTATAAGCTAGTTGTGTAAATTTTGGACGATACAATTCGTGGGTTGCAGCTTATAGATGAGTACCTTTTTTTTTTCCAAGCATTCTGTAATTACGCTGGTCTGGAAAATAATTGGTGGGTTAGAAGTGGAATCGTATTATAGTTCTAGGACCTAAAGGTGCAATGCAAACCAAAGATAAATTAAAAATTTCACATGCAGTCTCCAAAATTTACTCCTTCAAGCACTTGGGACCTGATTCATTCAGTTTTTAATTTTTTTTTTTTTTTTTGAACTTTGAGATCCTCAATCTTTCAATTTACTATAGATATGTCCTTTCAGAAGGTGATTTAGGGATGACAACATTACCTGACTCCCGCCTTGCTTAGTAATCGAAGCACGGAATATGGTCCCTATCCCAACTATATTTTTCTCTCTTATATTTTACAATTTAAATCGTATTTAAAAAATTAAATAAAATAAACATACGAATGAATAAACAAGATAATAAATAAAGATTATTTTAATCATTGCCCTCTTGACTCCCCAAAAATTTCTTACAAGATGGGGACAGAAAGTGCCATCCCAATTCTGCTTCGTCTCATTGCCACCCTATGAGGTTTCGTAAGAACATACCACGTTTTTGCATTTTTTCTTCTTTTTTCAATCTCTTTTCACAAGTGTTTTTAGAGAGATACATGGATGGGATTACAATTACCTAAACTCTAAATAAAGTGACACGTGCATGGGCAAGACTAAAAGGATCAATCTTCACTAAATTGAAAGTTTGGGATCAGAAAACATGAAATTGAATGGAGACTCAAGTGATCTAGAGATAAAATTTAGGGATTGTAGCTGCAATGTTTGCTTTAAATATCAAGCGCAATTCATTACTTTTTATTTTTGATATTTTCACTCTTATTTATTCATTTCATTGCTAATAATGTCATTTTTTTCCAATTTCTCAAAACAACAAATACATCCTCCTATTTAAATAAAACAAAAAGGAAAAGAAAAATTAAAAAACAAATTGTAATTATACTCCCAAGCTTTTTAAAAAACTGTAAATGAGTCCAAATAAATTATTAAAAGAGTAATTAGTACAAAACGTCCATACCTTTTATTTTTTTGGCAATTTCACCCTTATTGTCATATTTCATTGCAAAAATAATTATTTTGGAGAATATGTGATGAAAAAGTAAAAATACGTTCCCTCCCCTCGTCGGCCTTGCCGCCTTCCTTAACAAATTCTCAAGCCTCCTTTGCGTTGTCTTCCTCATAGGAACTGACGAGTTGACCCCGAAGGCTAAATTTTATGGTAAAAAAAACTCTGTAATAATAATCGGGCCATGATATCTCAACTCAAAAAAAAAAAGTAACGTTTCAAGAACAAATAGTTTTTCTTTTGTGATACTTTTGTATTGGTTTTTCTTTTTATCCTTTTCACATCCAATCTCACATAATATTCAGCAAATGTCTTTTTGTTGTTAGGGAAGAACGGATCAGAGATCCATTTATCTTGTGGTTGAAAAAGAAAATTGAAAATAAAATGAATTTTAAAGAATCAATACCATACATGAGTTAAGTGTGCAGTTTTATAATGCATCTCAGGTGTTTGTATAGTGCGAGACACGGACACATGCTTGACCCATGACTCTTCAATGCGACTAAACCAAACGCGTACTAAGCCAAACGCGTCCCACAAGTCGCACGTACCTGTCGACGTAACAGAAAAACATTTGTTTTACTCGAAAAATTATTATTCTAATCAAATAACAAATATTACTCATTTTCCCGGAAAGCACAACGTACATCTGAACCCCCCCTCGAAACCTCTACCTCACCCCACTAAAATCTTGATTCCATCCCCTCTATTAAAGGAGTGGATAGCCTTGGCCATTTCATTATCCGCCTTTTCCTTTTGCCATTATCAACAGAAAGTTGAGTTATTTTACGCAATACTTTTGAGATATAGATTCAAGGATAGTCCCCTC
Source organism: Olea europaea var. sylvestris (assembly GCF_002742605.1). Lineage (NCBI taxonomy): Eukaryota > Viridiplantae > Streptophyta > Magnoliopsida > Lamiales > Oleaceae > Olea > Olea europaea. The sequence goes on along the minus strand of NC_036253.1, from coordinate 15,149,522 downwards.
TGCCAGATTTGTGCTTATCATAACGGTTTAAACAGAACAGAGCTTCAATAAATAGGGAATTCTTCTCCTCTTTTCTTTGAATTCTTGAAAGATAATTATTTTATTTACCATGCAAATCAAGAAATTGGTTTCTCAGACATCTCGTACAGGAAGACATTTGCAGCGCTATAATCAGGGCTGTCGCCTTGTTGTTGGGTATGAATTTTTTTTTTTTTTTTTAACCTTCTCCCTTTTTCTGAATTTTCAAGACTTCTTTGGCTGAAAATTATCCTAATTGTTTATTATATTTGCAAAATCTGCAGATGTATTCCATACAGAATCAGGAAAACTAACACATCATCCCAAAATGATGAATTAGAAGTTCTTTTGATCAGTTCTCAAAAGAATTCAAGCATGATGTTCCCTAAGGTATTTTGTTATTCGCGTCCTTTTTATTTTGGAATATCGAATGGGAATAATACAAATTAATTAATGGTATAATTCTGTTGTTGACCTTGTTAATTTTGCTGTGGAACTATTAGGGTGGTTGGGAAATTGATGAGGATATAGAATTAGCAGCTTCACGCGAAACCCTGGAAGAAGCTGGTGTAATCGGCTTGCTCGGGGTCAGTATCTCTTCTTCTAGTTGAATCTTATGGGCTTCTTCTTGGTCATGATCTTATGTCATTTTCTAATTTCGTTCGGTTCCCTCTGTTCCTTGCAGGATAAATTAGGTGAATGGATTTTTAAAAGCAAAAAGCAAGACAAGTTTCATGAGGGATCCATGTTTTCCCTGTTAGTCACCGAGGAATTGGATGTTTGGCCAGAGAAAAATGTCCGTCAACGGAAATGGGTATGTCAAAATATCGAACTTTCTGTTCAGAAGGTCTTTCAACAGAAATGTATAATGCAATATTGTTATCGAATGAGTTCTGATATCATATTGAATTTAACTCCACAGATGACTGTTAATGAAGCTAGAGAAGTGTGTGCACATTCGTGGATGAAGGAAGCTTTAAATGCATTTGCTCGTCAATTCTTGCTTCTGCAGAGTTGCAAGGACGAATCTGTGGCNGCACATTCGTGGATGAAGGAAGCTTTAAATGCATTTGCTCGTCAATTCTTGCTTCTGCAGAGTTGCAAGGACGAATCTGTGGCGTCCTGCAGAGCTGAAGAACAAAGAGCGAGTATCGAAGATCAAGTTGTTGAAGAGAAAGTCGATTGTTACTTAGTTGATGGCTGGGCTAGTCATCTAGTCTCGTGTTCTAATTGAGGAATGAGAATGGATAAGAGGCTCGTGTGATTACAGTAGTTGATGGCCGGGATATCCATCTAAGCCCACTGTCCAGTTTCGTGGATTGCAACTTATCCTCGTGGGATTACCATAGTTGATGGCCGGGATATCCAAGCCCAAGGTCCAATTTCGAGGATTGCAACCTGTCGAGCTACCGCAACAGGAATGGCTTGAAAATTTTAGTAGAGAAAATAGAGAAAGAAGGGGGTAGTAGAGAAGATGTACAGTGTGATCTCTAGTTTATTCTTTGAATGAATCGAATATGTTCTTCGTTGTTGGTTTCAGTGTTGATTCCATGCTTGATTCTTATTTGTGGAGTACATTGTAATTCTAAAGGAACTTACATAATGCACACCAATACTGAATGATCAGAAGGTGTTTGTGTTCAACTGATGCAGATAATTTCAAGTTGTGGTGTAACTCGTAAAATAATGTAAATTGTCTTAACCTTTTAAACTCTGATTTTTCTTGCAAAAACTCCCCGGCATGCTTGGAAAGATAGCCTTGTTGATAGTACTAATAGAGTGTGCAATCTACCAATGAGGACCCAGAAACGCCCTTTGGTCGATATGGTGCCTGTAATAGGTTTTGATAATGCAGACAGAAGAAGTGAGTGCCTCATAGGTTGAAATCGATCAAAAGTTTCACTCGCGGACTTTCAGTTAGCAAGCTATCGTACAATTACTGAATCGACCATCATTCAGATGATGGTTGAGCGAACCGATCCACTTTTTGTTTTAAATATTCGTTGGATTTCAGTCGACAAACATGAACGAGTAATTTCTTTACGAGTTCTGGCACTGACTTCCAAATTCCAAATTGTTATGCCAGTAAATTCATAGGGAGAAATTTATGCTACACCCACATGAAAAGAGTTTGACAATTCGAATTTGGATAGCCGTTGACTCTGTATTGTTTCTGATGTGAAAACCTCTATATCTTCCAATTTCAAGATGAAGTTCAAAATTGTGGTGCAGCAGCATAATCTCCTCGTGCATCTGCCTGTTCTGAAAGAACAACATACTCTCAGACAAAGTTAACATGAGACCACATGCCCTGCCGCAACCATTATATTAAGATTATGATTATGATTATTATAGCATTTTTCACATGTGGTAGGAACTTAAAAGATATTATTAATGAAGATTAAGGTGGTGTAACAGGGTGAGGCAGGTCTTTAGAAGACAATTTGCTATAGTTTACTTCTTCCTTTTGATCCCTATGTAGAATATATTAGAACTAGCGTCTGAGGAAAAACTTATGGGAAATGAGAAATAGCATTCTTCTTAAACTTTACCAAACGAGGATTTCTTTCATTAGCAACATTTCTGATAGAATTGTTGGCTTTTCATGTCCAAATTAGTGGTTGGATCAACAATCATGGGGTTATGAAGAAATCTGCAATCTGCATTTTTCTTGAAACAGATATTCTCGAAATTATGTCAACTTTGGCTCATTTGACAAATTTCAGCTAAATTAGTCTATTAAGAACACAATGGGGATCCTTACATTTTCTCCTCCTGCACTGAAGAGCATTCATTCTTCATACTGTATTATCATTTATCCAAAGACATCAAGAGATATGTCCAAGAAATAGGCCAACTCGACGAGCGTCGTAATTGTAAATTTTCAATCTATTACGTCAACAAACTCATGAAGAAAAATAAAAAAAATGAGGAACTACTACTCATTGCAAAGTATTTTGAAGATATGAATCTAGTTGCACTTGGTCTTAGAGCCCGTTTGGGACATTATCTCAGTTTGATCAAACAGTTTTTCAATCAAACAAAGTAAGTCTAGATAATTATCCAAACTTGCTTAAAAGCATTTTTTTAATCTCAAAAATAGCATTTAACTTTTCAAAAGCCATTTCAGATGAGCCTTCGGACTATCATTCTACTTTATGTGAAATTAGTAATGTCTAGAAAGTAATGGCTATCAAATCTTAACTTGTATGGCTGAATTGGACATCACAGTATAAGAATAGGGGGGGAAAAGTTAAAATAATATACTTATATGGGATAATCCATAGGCTTAAATTGTATAACACCAAACAAGAATATCAACTAATAGTAAAAGTATGTTCATCATACAAATTAGTCCGTTGATTTTAAGTATAATGTTATTTAACACCATTATTGTCAAGCATCAGTTTAGATGATAACTACATGGTATTAAGGGCATGTTTGAGCCATATTTTTTTCAAAAAAATACATTATTAAACAGTGATTTGACATCATTTCAACCACACATTCTTCAATAAAATAATATTACACACAAATCCAAAACTTTTCTTTATTTTTTAACCATACATTTTCCATCAATACACTATTCAAAAATTCATCATAAGCAAAATAATGTGGCTCAAACAAGGGCTGAATGATAGATTCAAAATGTCACGTGATTCATTTAGCCACTGTTTGGTGATGATAAAAATTAAATTTTTAGTAAATTTTGATAACAGTTGATGAAATATGTAATAAAAAAATTGTGGGATTCATAAAAATATGATTAATATTAATTATTAACTTTGACTTAAATTTAAATTTTAATCGATATCAAACAGAAACTTAATTGAATATATTAAATATTATTATCTAAATTAGTGCTAAATATCATTATTCTTTTCCAAACAATGAGCAATGGATTTTTAATGGTCCTCAGTTCAACCACCAGGGTTTTACGTTATTGCTGAGCTGTAACATCTGTGATTTATCTACATCATTTTCTGTCAACATAGTTACTTTTAATATTTTATCCCTCTGAACTAAGCCCATAAACACAGTAGGTAGCCGTGACGAACTGCAGAAAAACACACCCGTTTGGTAGGGATTTTTTGTCCCAAAAAATTGATTTTTTGACCGTTATTTTACTATTCAAGCCGTAATTTTTGACTTCTTCTATCACATGTGGACCTCACTTTTCTTCAAACGGTCAAAAAATCAATTCTCAAAATCCCTACCAAACGGACCTATATTATTATTTCCAACTCTCTCTCTCACACACAGAGACACGTTGATGCTGTCAACATAGTTACTTTTAATATTTTATCCCTCTGAACTAAGCCCATAAACACAGTAGGTAGCCGTGACGAACTGCAGAAAAACACACACACACCCACCAAATGAGCACTTAACACAGCAAAAAATGTACTTCCTGGCTTTACCAAAACTGACCAAAATGCTGCTCCTTCTGCTCTTTCTTCGTGTTTTCTTCCTTTCTCCTATTACTTCCTCAGATCTGGTAAGTGATAGAGCAGCCCTTTTGGGCCTCCGCACCGCTGTCGGCGGCCGCACTTTTTATTGGAATGTAACTTTATCTACGCCGTGTAAGTGGCAGGGTGTTATGTGTGATAACAACCGTGTTACTGCCCTACGCCTTCCCGCTTCCTCCCTTTTTGGTACCATTCCACCGGATACACTCTCTAATCTTACTCTACTGAGGACGCTTAGTCTCCGCCTTAACCATCTATCTGGTCCTCTACCTTCCGATATCTCTCGACTCACTCAGCTACGGAATTTGTATCTTCAGGGAAATCGGTTTTCAGGGCCGTTACCGGATTTCCTGTTTTCTGTTCATTCTCTAGTGCGGTTGAATCTCGCTCAGAACAAATTTTCTGGTGAAATTTCGTCTGGGTTTAACAATTTGACCCGTTTGCGCATGCTTTATTTGGAAAACAATGGGTTCACCGGTGTTCTGCCGGACATTGAGCTTTCGAGACTTCAACGGTTCAATATCTCTTTCAATAGCTTGAATGGGTCCGTTCCGAAAGGACTTGAGGACATGCCTAAAAATGCTTTCTTGGGAAATTCGCTCTGTGGGAAGCCTCTTGAAAATGCTTGCGAGGCCAATGCGGAAACTCCGCCTGCGACTGCTGGGAGTAATGAAAATATAAATGGGGTGGAAAATTTAGGGAAAGGCAAGAAAAGGAAGCTGTCTGGTGGTGCAATTGCAGGGATTGTAATTGGATCTGTTGTGGGATTTGTTTTATTGTTGTTGTTACTATTTATTTTACGTAGGAAGAGAAGTGGGAACAAGGCGAGATCCATAGATGTGACATCAATTAAGAATCAAGAAGCTGGGATAGGTGAAAAGCCGCTTGTGGAGCCGGAGAATGGTGGAACGAGTAATGAGTTTTCGGTGGCAGCAGCAGCTGCAGCTGCATTGACTGCAAATGGGAATGCAAAGGGGAAAACTGGTGGTGGCACAAATGAGGAAACTAAGAAATTGGCGTTTTTTGGGAACGCGTCACAGGTTTTTGACTTGGAGGAACTGTTGAGGGCATCCGCTGAGGTTCTGGGGAAGGGTACGTTTGGGACGACATATAAGGCTGTATTGGAAGTGGGAACTGTGGTTGCTGTGAAAAGGTTGAAGGATGTGACCATTTCGGAGAGGCAATTCAGGGAGAAAATTGAAGTGGTTGGGAACTTGGATCATCAGAATATGGTGCCTCTCATGGCTTATTATTATAGCCAGGAGGAAAAGCTTCTTGTGTATGATTATATGCCAATGGGAAGCTTGTCTGCACTTTTACATGGTGAGTTAGATTTTATTTTCTTTGCAATCACCATTTCATTCTGTGTTTGCTATGTTCAATTTTGTTAAGATAGTGTCTTGATCCGGCTTCTAATTCTGATGATAGGAATAATTTTTTCTTGAGTTTTGTTACACAGTGTATGAGTATAATCAAATCCTACACGTATGCATCTGCCAGCATGCCTCCCTGGTTCGCTATGAAGTCAAGCCAATACAAAATGCGCACGCAAGTGCAGTTTTGCTTGCCATATTTATGCTTAGGTTCTTTGTGGAAAACCAGAACTTGATGATGAATTAGAATTGCTTATGATTTTAAGTAAATTGATTAAAGGGGTTGATTGTTAGTAGCTTGTGCTTGTGATTTTTTCAAGTTGCTAATGTAAATTTGGTTAGATTCTTACATATGGGCTTACTGTCTTCTTCCTATCTAACAAGCTTCTTGGTGATACTGTCATTGATTTGATAATTTTGTAGAGAGTTGACTTTTTCCTTTTGCTTGCCTATATTCTTGAGTTATTATTTGCATTCTTACTTTGATCCTATGATCATTATATACACTATTGGTAAATTTGTACTTCGGCGTTTTTCGCTATACTGATTTAATTCCTAATTTCCTTGAAATTGCTACATTCGCAAACTTATCTGGTACAATTTGCTTTCTATGCCATCATTGTCATCTTCTTTGGCTCAGGTAACAAAGGAGGTGGTAGTATGCCATTAAATTGGGAATTGAGGTCTCGGATTGCACTTGGAGCTGCACTTGGTGTTGAATATCTGCATTCTCAAGGTCCGAATGTCACCCATGGAAACATCAAATCATCTAATATCCTGCTCACAAAGTCCTACGAGCCACGAGTCTCAGATTTTGGACTAAACCAACTGGTTGGAGTCCCATCCTCTCCCAACCGAGTTGCTGGCTATCGTGCGCCAGAAGTGACGGATCCTCGGCAAGTTTCCCAGAAAGCCGATGTTTATAGCTTTGGTGTATTGCTTTTGGAGCTTCTTACAGGGAAGGCACCGTCTCATGCCCTCTTGAACGAGGAAGGAGTCGACCTGCCAAGATGGGTTCAGTCAGTAGTTCGCGAGGAATGGACTTCCGAAGTTTTTGATCTCCAGCTCCTCAGTTACCAGAATGTCGAGGAGGAAATGGTGCAGCTATTGCAGCTTGCAATCGACTGCACTGCTCAGCACCCGGACTCACGGCCTTCAATTAAGGAAGTTGCAATCCGGATTGAAGACCTTCGGCGTTCAAGCTCACAAGGCGATCATGAACAACCCGATGTTGTCAGTGAACTGTATTAAAGTTCAACCAAGATCATATTAATCCTGCCCGTTGAAAATGTTAGCAATTTAAACCTGTTGTGCTGTTTGTTTGTTGTTAATTAAGGCCTCATTTTTCTTTATTCCCAGTTGACTCTGTTTTTCCTCATACTGTATTTTCGTTAGAAATTAATAAGTTGTCTTCTTCTTTGTTATCTCCCAGTAATCCATTAGCGTGCTCTTTTATTCTGGGGGGNGTATTTTCGTTAGAAATTAATAAGTTGTCTTCTTCTTTGTTATCTCCCAGTAATCCATTAGCGTGCTCTTTTATTCTGGGGGGACAATTTGAGTTCCATTGGTTCATGTTGGTTTGAATATGGTTGTTGTAATTATAACTTCACCTTTTGCTTTTCTTTTGCTCTGTAACCCACCTTTTTATGCTGATAAAGCCCCCCTACGCAACCCCTTGCCTCATATAACCCAATTTCTTTCCTTGGATGTTGATTTATTTTTCTATGAATCTGTTGGGAGTTGATTTCAAAACATCAACTCCATGTTTGGAATCTATTATGGGAAAACCCACATGAACTATCCCCTTGACAACCAGGAGGTTATGTGGTGCCCCTTTATTGGCCACAGGTCAGGGGGTTGTCAATGAAGCACCGCACATTTATTATTGGGTAGGCCGGACACAATACAAAACGTAATATTTCAATTTCTTCTTCTTTCTTAGAATCCATTTGATAAGGCTTCTATGCACATGAAATTATCTTAAGCCAATTCCCTCTTAAAAACATTTCTAATCAGATGAAACACTTTTAAAAAATTATTCGAACATGCTTTTATTAACTTCTCAAAAATCTTGCAAAATGGGCCCTTCGTATTATTGAGTATTATTCAATCATTTTTACCAACAATGCTATTGGAAGTCAAGTGTGTTGAATTGCACGAACGGATTGAGTTTTAGTCAGGGTTTGTGAGTCCTATTGTTTTTGGAAGAATGAATTTTGTAATAATAATTTTTTGAAAAATGTAAAATTAAAAAGTAAGAAAAAGTTTAAAAATTTACGTGTAAAATTATTTAATTTGAAAAAGTATGTCATTCAAAATGAATTTTTAAAAAATGAAGTTCAAACAAGAAATTAATACTGTCTATTCAAAAATTGTATTAATAAGTTAATCGTCATATTATTGCCTCGCGTGATGCTACTTGAATCGAGTAGAATTTCAAATCAGGTGCGACTCAAATTAATACTTCTCTTATCTTCATATTAAACTTCTTGGTAGTCCATCGAAACTTCAATATTGAACGGCATATACAAATTCAACCTCATTACCCGTTGTGAATATTCATCTGACAGCAACCTGTATTTCTCCCGGAGAAATTAAAAGTTCTGTTTAGGGGTTGAAAAAACTATAACATAACGTGAAGAACACAAATCTGATTTCAGCTTCTTTTTTCCTTGCCACGAATTTTACAGAGTAGTTGAAACACAGCAAGGAAATCAAACATAATCGAAATATAGATCAAAAAGGGGGATGCGTTCTCATTACAGTTCGGGATAAACACAAGTACGACATCATGGCCGAAGACCATCAACTCAAGGTTCGCGTACAAAAGAATCCAGACATCGTCAGACCAAATGACAAGACTCAAGCCATACGGTAGAAGCCTTTACAGCAAAAACACATCCCCGCTAGCTTCTATATCTGCAACAGAACCATACAAATATTTTCAGTCATGGAATGTACAACATTTCAGCACATAAATTCGATGAGCGATGGACAATACATTTACAGGGTGGTATACAAACAGGATGACATCTGGCTCCTCATTGTGTTCACATTTGCCAGAAGTACCGTAATTATGCATTTGAATTTGTTGGTGAATCGTCTTTCCAACCCTTTGTAAGCAAATCGTAATTGATTGATGCAAGCTGGGAGAGATTCTGTCGAATAAAAAGAGGCAAAATCAGAGACAGTACAGCTGATGAGAATTTAGCACGACAACATGCAAAGTAAACAAGCTCCCTTGGAGAGTCAGGTTGACCTACAGTCAAAACTATCTCATCCATTTGGAAACCCCAAGGTGGGACGAGGTATACAATTATTGATCATAGTTATTACCATCGGAAAATTACTTGCATGGAAGGAGAAAATATCCCAAAACACTTAGCCACATTTGGTAGGGTACAATGTTAAAGAAGAACAAAAAAATTATAACCCCCGTTTGATTCTCATTTTTTTGCTACAAAAATGAAAAATATGATCGTTATCCATCACATCAAACCACCATATTTGACTTTCTATCTCGTGTGGATCCCGTAACGACTATATTTTTCATTCTCATTACTTGGTTGCCCACTTGCATCTAGAGTTTTCTTGTTCTTGTTTGGATTTTGCTTACATATTAGAGACATTCAAACTTCAGTTTTAGTTCTCTTGGTGGTGTTCAAAGTTAAATTAGATTTTGTTGATGTTCGAACTGTGTTTTCAGTTCTAGTGTTCCACCATTCAGGTTCAAGGCAGGCTTGTACAAATTCAAAGTTGTTCCTGGTGTGTTCGGCAAGTCAAGGCAGTTGGTTCGGTTGTCTTGCTGTTCGTCCAGATTCAAAGCAGTGTTGGGTGTGTCCGGCTAGTTCATCCTGGTTTCAGCCATTGATTCATCCTCATTGTGCTCACAGAATTTGTATGTATCTGTATGTATGCATGGTAAAGTGGTTTCTAAATCGGGTATTAAATTCAAATCTGGATGTTTGAATTTTGAATTATAGCACTAGTTTGGATACTGCAGTTTGTCCCAGGTTTTCAGACATTTGACTACTTCCATTCTGGGAAAAAGTTCAGAAGTGCTTCCTCTCTCCTGTAGACATATTTTGTATCTGTACTTTGGCTTCTTTTTCCCTTTCGGGCAGTCTAACTGCTTTCTAGCTAGTCTCTTCATTCCAGCAACTATTGGTAAGAAGAAAACAAGCCAAACTAGCGTGCTAAAGTTGAAGCCTGTTGTCCCAAATATGAAAAAGGATGCAATCCAATCTACAGCATTCTGGGAAGAACTCTGTGCAGATTCACCAAGTGTTTCTCAAACACTTGGTGCCGAAGACATGGTCTCGAAAGATTCAGATGGGGAACCCCAAACACCCAAAGATAGCCAAGTAAAAGAGACAGTCCCAGTGAAAGCTCCTTGGGTAAATCTCTTTAAAGATAATAGGAAACTTGACGAAGGCACGAAACTCCAAACTATCAATGATCTCCCCGAAATTGTGGCTTTGGAGGAGGATGATGTGCATGAAGTCGAAGATGCCTGGGGGTTTAGTTTGGTTGGCTATGTTGCTGGTCATTTTCCAGGCAAAACAGCACTTTTGCAGCCATGCAATTCATGGAGGGTAAATTACAAGTACTCTATCCATACAAGTGGCAGGTTAATTTTTAAGTTCAAGAATGCGGAAGATAGACTTAATGTGCTCGAGGGGGGGGGCCATACTTAGTCTTTGGCAGGCCGCTTATGTTGAAGATTATGCCCCAATTTTTTGAGTTTGATGACAAAGAAATCAACACCGTAACAATTTGGATTAATCTACCTGGGTTACCACTTGAATGTTGGACTTGAATGTTGGAAGTTGAAGGCGATAAGCAAGATTGTATCAAAGGTGGGAATGCCGATCTCAACTGACAAAGGGGGGGGGGCCATACTTAGTCTTTGGCAGGCCGCTTATGTTGAAGATTATGCCCCAATTTTTTGAGTTTGATGACAAAGAAATCAACACCGTAACAATTTGGATTAATCTACCTGGGTTACCACTTGAATGTTGGACTTGAATGTTGGAAGTTGAAGGCGATAAGCAAGATTGTATCAAAGGTGGGAATGCCGATCTCAACTGACAAACTCACATCAACTATGGACAGAATTTCATACGCGAGGGTTTTAGTCAAAGTTGATGTATCCAAGGAGCCAGTAAGAACAGTTCATATGATGTTACCAAATGGAAAACTGAGGGAACAAGGAGTTTACTTTGAGCACATTCCAAAGTATTGCAATACATGTAAAATGTTTGGACATCCAACTTCGGGATGCAATGTTAATAGACAGCATGCAGGCGGCAAAGGGGTAGAACCAGGAAGCAAACAGGTTGGTACAAAAATAGGTCAGGTTTCAGGTAACACTAAGGAACCAATAGCACAATCAAATCCAGCTGATCAGAATGGTTCAGACATTGGTGCTAATAAAACTGAAATGAGGAAGTCTGGGGAAAACAGTGAAACACAGCAACAGGAACAAGATGATGAGGTGCAAAACCCATTTAGAGGGTGTTTGGTAGGAATTTTTATGTGAAAATGTATTTTTGAATAGTAAATTAATGGGAAATGTGTGGTTGAAAAATAAGAAAAAGTTTTTGATTTACGTGTAATATTATTTTAATAAAGAATGTGTGGTTGAAAAGAAGAGAGAGAAAAATGCATTTTGATAAAAATGGATGCCAAACAGGGCCTTAATGTAGTGGACAGGAATAAGAACCGAAATAACCAAAAAAGGCAGAAAAATGCAAGGCAGAAAACTGGGCCACTGAATGGGTAACGAGAAACTCAAAGGGAAATTAGATGAATCACATCTTGCAGAAGCTAAAAAGGATAAAACGAAGGGTGTCACATATCATCATGAAGGCAGCATTTTGGAATATCAGGGGCTTCAATATGCCCCTGAAACAAAATGGGGTTCAACACCTTATAAAGAAACACAACATTAATGTTTTTGGAGTGCTGGAGACAAAACTCAATCAAGCAAAGTTAACACGGATCATGACAAAAAAATTTGGCGGATGGAGAGAAGTGGACAATTTTCTCCTACATCCGACCGGAAGAATCTTGGTTTTATGGAACCCGGTGAAGGTTGAGTTACAAGTTTGGATGCAACACCACAAGTGATACATTGCAATGTGACTTGCAAGGTAACATCCATCTCTACTTGCATTAGTTTCATTTATGCATTTCATTCTATTGTCACTTGAAGGCCTCTTTGGAACAATTTAATGGATTTTGGAGCAGATTGCTCAAGTCCTTGGTTGATCATGGGAGATTTTAATAATGTCCTACAATATGATGAAAAATGCAATGGAGCGGATGCCACTCCATATGAAATTAAAGACTTTGCGGATTGCTGCTTGAATGCGGGTCTTTCGGATTTGAGGTCCATGGGTTGCTTTTATACATGGTCTAAGAATTCACAGGGGAGCATACTCTCGGTGTGGAGCAAGATTGATAGAGCAATGGTAAATGAGTTGGGGTTGCAAGCGGGTTTTCACGCCTTAGCGGATTTTCAGCCGTCGGGGTGTTTGTCGGATCATTCTCCTTGTATTGTGACACTCTTCCAGCTAGATGAGATTAAAAGGAAACACTTCAAATTCTTCAACATGTGGGCAGAACACTCAGATTTTCAAAATCAGGTTATAGCTAGTTGGAATAAGTACATTCATGGTACTAAACAATTTATTTTGTGCAAAAAAGTTACATAGGTTGAAGGAAGTCTTAAAGCAGCTCAACCAAAGAGCATTCGCACACATTGCCAACAAGGTTGAAAGGGCTAAGAATGAATTGCAGGCTGCCCAAATGGAGCTTCATGATCAACCAGTAATATAGATTTGCAGAGTAAAGTCACACAGTTACGGAAAAAAGCGATGGATATTTGTGAAGCGGAAAGAAATTTTTTCTACCAACAAGCAAAATGTGCCTACATGAAAAAGAGGGATAAATGTACGAAATTCTTCCACTCCATGGTAAAGAGGAATGCAAAAAGAATTTTCATTGCGACAGTTATTAAAGATGATGGGCACCCCACGACCTCGCAAGAACATGTGGCTGATGAATTTGTCGGATTCTATCAAAATTTGTTGGGAATGAGTAATGCTTGTGAATCCATTGATCCTAAAGTTTTCGGCGAGGGCCCACTACTCTCATTGGAGCATGCAAATGCTCTTGGCATGGATATCACCGCACAAGAAATAAAGGCAGCCTTGCTTGGTATTGGAAAGGATAGATCACCGAGTCCGGACGGCTACACATCATGTTTCTTCAAGAAAGCATGGAGTACAGTTGGGGGTGATTTTGTGGAGGCTATAACTGAATTTTTTGAGTCTAGCTCACTGCATAAAGAAATTAATCACAACATCATTGCCTTAATTCCCAAAGGTAGTCATGCATCCACTGTTGGTGATTATAGACATATCTCATGTTGCAATGTCACTTATAAGGTCATTACTAAGGTCCTTTCTAATAGATTGGCACCAGTATTGAGGACTATTATCGATCAATCACAGGCTGCATTTGTGAAAGGTAGGAGTTTGATAAAAAATGTCCACCTTGCTCAAGAATTATTGAGACTATATTGTAGGAAGAGAGTTTCACCGAGATGCATACTTAAAATAGATCTTCGAAAGGCGTATGACTCTATTGAATGGAGCTTCTTGAAATCGATTTTGGAGGGAATGGAATTTCCAGCGAGATTCACTAGGTGGGTGATGGTATGTATCTCTTCCCCTTCATATTCCATTGCACTTAATGGTTGCTTGCATGGTTTCATTAAGGGCAAAAGAGGATTAAGGCAAGGAGACTCTCTATCGCCATTTCTATTTGTGATTTGTCTTGAATATCTATCAAGAACATTGAAAGCGGTTACTACCTATAGTGATTTTAATTACCATCCAAAATGTGGGTTTTTGAAAATCACACACTTGGCATTTGCGGATGATTTGATGTTGTTTGCTAGAGGTGATGCTATATCAGTGCGCATATTGATGCAATGCCTGTCCAAGTTCAGTGATTCCTCCAGACTGAGAGTAAACTTGAACAAATCAAATCTCTACACGACTGGTATTCAAGGGGTAGATTTGGATGAAATCCAAGAGGTTGTGGGCATGCCCAAGGATACAATGCCGTTTCGATATTTGGGGATTCCACTCCCAGCACAAAAGTTGAGAGTTAATCACTATGCGCCGTTCTTGGACAAGATTGCGGCATACATTAATACATGGACATGTGCATCATTGTCTTATGCTGGGAGGGCCGAATTGGTTAGGGCAGTTTCACAAGGAGTTGAATGCTTTTGGTTATCTATCTTTCCGATTCCGGCAACAGTAACGTCAAGAATTATTTGGCTTTGCAGGAACTTTCTTTGGAACTCCAAAAAATCGCTAGTTTCTTAGGCGGATGTTTATCTCCCTAAAAGTGAGGGAGGATTTCGAGACATAAAGTGCTGGAATAATGCTTTGCTAACCAAGGTACTTTGGAATATTCAAGACAAGAAAGACACTCTTTGGGTACGTTGGGTCAATCATGTATACTTGAGAGGCGGTACCATTTGGGAGTGGATGCCTAAAAATGATGACTCTCCATTGATGAAGAAGTTGTCGACAATTCGGGGATTGTTTATCCAAAAAGAGGGTAGTGTGCAGGCTACCATCCAGCGATTGGCGGAGTGGAGTACCGAGGGCAAGTTGATTATGTCCAAGTCGTATGAGTATTTCCGGTTGAAGGGAATTAACAAAACCTAGGCAGTAGATGTTTGGAAGCCATGTATCACACCGAAACATTCATTTATTCTTTGGCTAAGTGCCCAATCTAGGCTACTTACCAAAGATAAATTACAACATTTGGAAATAGATCGAAGCTGTGTTTTCTATAGATTTAAGGAAGAATCTGGTAAGCACCTATTTTTTGAATGCCCGTTCAGCAACGAAACATGGGGACAGATTCGAAAGTGGCTGGGAATGAGACGATTCATATCTACACTAGCTAGTGCTTTGAAGTGGATTAAAAAGGAAACTCGAGGGACATCCTAGCAAAGCAAAGCTAAGAGAATTGCACTTGCTTGCACCGTTTACTCCATCTGGATGGCGAGAAATAGGAAGATTTTTGACGATCTTAGACCACACATTGATAGCATAGTGAGACGGATCAAAACACATGTATACAAAGTCATGTTCTTATTGTATCCTCATGTTCTGATTCATTTTGAGTCTCTAGCATTAGATCTTTAGATCTTATTGTTAATACATTTTTTGTTATTGTTTAGCCCGGGTATGCCCGGAGTACCTGTATATGAGTTTTGATCTATAGAAATTTATATTTACAGATAAAAAAAAAAGAAAAAAAAAGAACTATCTAAATCCAGTCCATTAGGACTATTACTGTGGCATACCATGCAAAAGATTACCTTAAACGAAAAATTGCTAAAGGAATAATTGATGGCAGAGCTTGAGTCAAATTCCGAAAAACCGCCATATTCATCTCCGTGTATGTCATCCTATCCAAAATAATCCGAATTAAAGTTATAAACCAGTAGGGTAAGATAAATAGCGTTCAATTTCAATTAGTAGAAAAGCATAGAACCAGTTCATCATGTCGATTGCTTAGGCAACTGCTGCTACCACTTATGCTACCATTGTCACTAGAATCTTCAAATTCACTAACTGCATACACTTGTTCTTCCGCAGTATTCCAAGAGAAACGGCATGTGAAGTAACTTGTATCTAGTGGACTCTCCGAGGCAGGGATGAATGCAGCCTGGGAGATGGGGAAGAATTACAAAGCATCAATAATCCGGTATACTCGTAACCTTTTGTTTTCAAACATGCTTGAATATGATATTTTCTCAAATCCGCCTAGTTTGAAAGTAACTCTTACTCTCAAAATAACTAGTTTGCTTATTGCTAATTTTGAATTTTGACCGAGTAAGAAATTATTATAAAATTTACTTATTATACTAATAGTCTAATAGCGAGATAAATCAAGCTTAGCCAAACATGCTAAATACAAAAACTTCTGCACATAAAAGCACACTGAATTGTGGGAGACAGTCGAACCTTTTGTCTAGCAAGCGTATCCCAGTTAATATCTCTGAAAAACGGATGCTGCTTCACCTGTACAGTTGATTTTATACTTTAATCAATTATCACCCGAACATTTAATTAAAAAGGGGCCATCAGAAATAATATGAGGAACTAAAATGACCTCTGAGGCTCCTCTAGCTCCAAGTCTCTGGTTAGGATCTTCAGTCAGTAATCTGAAAATCGATACGAAATCAAGAAGACGACAGAGAATTCAGTATTTCCAGATTCATATACAAAAATTTGCAGAACGCTTTAAATAAGAGATGCTTACGGAAAAAACAACCAGGATATTGAGACAACTAATCATCATAAATAGAAACAAGTTTTTTCTTACTGATCAATCAGGTCGTGTGCTTCATGGCTCATTTCTTCAGAGACCCGAGGCCAAGGAACATTGCGGTTGAGAATATTATCAAAAATTTTCTGAGAGAAATCCAAAAATGATAAGGAATAGACAATGGAAGGTACATTTTTCTGATAAATTATATGAAAACAACCAAAGAAGGTACTTGATGATAATTTTACTAAACAGTATGGATGATAGATAACATAAATCCATAAGATTTTCACCATTGCCCCGGACAGCATGAGAATTCAAGAATTCTATACATGGGATTATTAGTGGCAAGTATCCATAAAATTATACACGCAATATGGCATGTCACATGCAACTTACAACTGTAAAATATTTAAAGTGGTGAAAATTTAAATTTTTTAAGCCGCATGCTTCAGAGTTCAGGAATTTCTTGTGCAATCATTTGTGCCAACAAATAGAATATCTAAGAGTGTGGGCCTGAAAAAGCAAAAGAGAGAACTGGCCAATGAACTAAACTTTTAAATTAGGTAACTTCCTTTTTTTACTAAGGATGTTAACTATATATAATAGTAGTTTTTCAAGTACACAAACTATTCACAGTTGATGTAGGATATATATAAATTTCTTCCTCACAAATTTCTCGTCTCCGTTTCTTTTAGTTATTCATCCTCTCTCCCATTCTGAACCATCATCTCTTGCTTCACTTTCCAGTAATTGTAATTAAGTATTTAGCTCTGGGAAGTATTAATGCAATACTTACTAACTATTTTTAATATTTTCTATAGTAACGCTTCACGAGTTCACAATTCAAAAAGGATCTGACAGACAATTCTTTGCAGGAATCTATACGTCTTTATAGAATTCACAAACAATCAGAGAACTGCATTCTTCTAATTTATCTTGTTATCATTTCCCTGGAAAAAATTCATTAAATCAAGGTGAAATACTATGTTAGCCAAAGATAAGGTCCCAAAAACATGTCACACGTCAAGGACCTTTAACCATTCAGCAAGCACCAAGGATATAAAATTATAAAACAATATTTAACCTGAGGATGCTCTGCATTGAACGGCGGAATGCCAACAATCAGCTCAAATAGAATAATACCCACAGACCACCAATCAGCAGTAAAGCCTGAAAATGCAGAGAATACTCAAATCAAATGCGCACAACCAGGTCCAATAGAACCATAGAACAATTTTGACGGCAATACGTTTTCAAGTCATATCATAATTTTTTTACCTAACCAACACGACCAAAATGATTATCAAGTCATAAGTAAAGATATCATACAACTATAGGCAGCCAAGAATTGAACCAGTCTTTTTTCTCAGGGACAGATTCTTATCAGCCATTCAAGGTTTATATCCTGAAACTTGTTATAAGATTGATTTGAATATCGCATAAATGCTAGGCTAGTAGGGGGAATAGAGACGATTTATGAAAAATAGGAGGAAATTTCTGTACCGGTGGGTCCTTGTACTTAGATTGTCTATATTAGTCGTGATTCAACTGTTTGAGTGAGGAGCCCGTTATGATTTTGCTTAAGATTCTTCATGGTGACATCGTTTGAGTATGTGGAACGGATTATTATTTTCCTTTAACATTTACATAGTGAATTTCTCTAATTTATTTAAAACTATAATATAAAAAGGAATAATTACAAACCATGCCCAGTTCCTAGAAGAATCTCGGGTGCCAAATAGTCTGGTGTACCAACAGCAGAGCGTTTCTTACGCCTTTCCCGTTGATGCTCAGATGCAGACAATTGTTGCTCATCATCTTCCATTAGGGATGTTTCATTGACAGCTGGAGCCGATAAATCATCAGTGCTGTTGATTAAACCAACTTTAGATAGCCCAAAATCTGTCAACTGGTTAATTCAACAATAAATCAGCATCGATAGATTGGATGGCATACATTAAGTTAGGCCCATTAGATTCGCAAGCATTTCTAAGTTTTTATGGCATCAGTATATTCAGAGGGCAAAAAGTAAAGAGAAATATAAAAAGTATTAAGCTCGATGAGCTTTACCTATTTCTAAAGATAAACAATCTTAGAAAATACTCGAACTGTATTTTCTTTTTCATAAAATATGTTCATTATATTAAAATACTATGAAGTAGACAGAGAAAATTTACTTTTGAAAGTAAAATCATACTATAGCATAGGACAAGCAATTAATGGAGTCTAATGTAATGCTTGACCATACAAGAGAAAAAAATCTAGAAATAAATACAAGATTGGAAAACTTAATAACACAGTTCCACAAAGAAAAAGAAACATGAAAAAGAATAAAACAGTTAAGAGTCCATGGCCAAATAAATATTCTGTTTAATGTTACCCAGCCAAATATACAGTGATAATTCACTAGTACTGTGGTACATGACTTGGCATCATTAGCAAAACAAAACAAGAGAAAAGAAAAGGAGATATAGCAAGATAGACCAGTCAAATACTTTGAGTTGGTGCACCCGAGGCTGGAATGGCTATATGCCAAATTGGATTATGATTGAAAAAATAGTCAACTTTACCACTAAAGTAAACCTTTAGTGATAAAAGAGCATTTTTGTCATAAAAAGGCTCTCAAAGCTCACGACTTCGTGATTAGTGATAGAAGGATGCTCCCACTTGATTCTGTCAAATTTGAATTGTCTCATGGATCTGCTAAAGGATTGCCATAAGAATCAATCGACAGAAATCATTCTAAATTTGAAGTTTCAAATCAGCAACACTCGTACTGATGGCCCCTACCTCTTTTTTTCTTTTTTATTTTATTTATTTATTTATTTTTTATGATCGTGGATATAGACTAGCTTACGCGTACCTCGACCAATCCAGAGCCTTGAAATTTACAGTTCGATACTCACTTCAATGGCTCTAAAGAGATTCGAACTGGTGACCATTGAAGAGCAAATCCAAGACCTGACCACTGAGCTACCCCTCATGATTGGCCCCTACCTCTTATTTTCACTTACATTTTTCTATTTCTAGTGGTTTCTCCTTGACTACATTTTTTAATAAAGAATCCCACATACAAAATTGAAAACCACGTGTCTAAAAAATAAAAGCCAAACCCTCAACAAATACAAAATCGATAAAACATGTGTATTAAAATAGGGATGCAAAAAATTTAAAAAAAATAAAAAATATATATACATACATACACACACATATATATATATATATATATATACACACATATACATATATATATATATATATATACACACACATATACATATATATATGTTCTATATATATATACATATGTAACACTGGAAAGAAATAAGTTACCTTGATATGACCATCGTGTGCAATCAACAAATTATCAGGCTTCAGATCACGATGAACCACGCGCAGAGAATGCAAATATTCCAGAGCAAGCACCTGTCCACATCAGAGTCTCATATATATATTGCATTCACTTAAAACAAAGCAATAGGAGAAAATAAAGCGAAATAAGAGACGTCAACAAGAAAACTTACAACTTCAGCTATATAGACACGAGCAATATCTTCATCTAAACAACCTAGATTTCTCAACAATGAATAAAGATCTCCACCATTCAAGTACTCCATCACAAGATACAAGTTTTCACGACAAGTGAATGAATAGAAGAAGCGAACCTAAGACATGAAGCATACAAGTTAAAATGAGAAGTTATTTTAACAGGATAGGGTAAAAACACCTTCTCACCACAAAAGGATTGCGAACTGAGATCAATATATCCCTTTCGGCCAAAATACTTTCAACTGCATTCTTACGGATCATATCTGCCTTTTTGAGCACCTGCAGAATACACAGTAAGTTGGTGCCCTTTGAAAATACATCAAGTAATGCTATAATAATAATAATTTCGTTTGGCTATGGCAGTGCAGATGGAAGCAGGCTAAGGGATATACCCACAAATATTGCAAGTTCCCCAAGATCTAGTTTGGCCATTTTACTTGTAAAAATTAAGCATGCGGTTGAAATTGGGCTCCCAATCACTTTACAAAGAAAACCATAAGATAGATTGGGTTTATGCGATGGTGTAATTGCATCCTATTTTATGCTTTATAGAGCCATGAAAAACAATGCTTCAATTTTGTTGATCTAGAAACATCATAAAGATGAAGTCTCAGCTGCAGGAAGTTTGACTAAAAGCCAAGCAAGCAGGAAAGACCCGGTGATGGAGATCAACAAAGACATTTTATTTAATAGTTGCCAAGTTTGGATACTAATATTAAGAATAGCATTGAGGGTTTATTTTTAAAGATCTTCTAGTATTTTATTTTATTTTCTTATTTACTAGCAGTTTCAACTCTAGTAACAATAGGTTTTTCAGTGTAAGACCCACTTTGACATTGAACAGAAATATAATTTTTAACCTTCTCTCTCTCTCTCAGCTATCTCTCTCTTTGTTTGCTTCCGTCATGTCAAAACCTACCAAAATTTTTCCTTGTCCTGCTAAACTCAATCAACTTTGAAGACAAGATTGATGACTTAGAGCATATTTGAGCCCCATTTTTAGCAAATAATATATTTTGCAATAGTAGATTGATGAAAATGTGTAGTTAAAAAATAAGGAAAAATTTTGGATTTGCGTGTAATAATATTTTATTGAAGAATGTGTGATTGACAAAAAGAGATTGATGAAACTTGGAAATAATGGGGATCAAACACGCTCTTAATAAACAAGGGTAGCCTACCATCCTAAGTTGTATCTATAACAACCGGCCAGGTATTTTTCCTATAAGCACTTTAGTTTTGTTACTAACGGTGGACGGAATAGCCCCCGAGTGAAAGGGCTTGTAGGAGAAAGTCCGTGATCGTTATAGATGATAAAATTGTATTTCATTACAATCGATACCTCAATCAAGGTTATTCCTTCAAATAATACAATTTATAGCCCCTAAATATGGTAATATATAATTAAATCAACTATATTAGGAATAGCCTAATTATATACAATCAAATATTCCATTGTGGGAAGTTCAATCAACTCGTATAATCGGACAACTCATTGAAATCCCCCTCAAATTGATGTTGAGCGATCAAGAAGCATTAATTTGTCAACCATAAACTAATGGTGATGGCAAGATATAGCTTTGGTAAAGACATCAGCTATTTGGTCTTCAATAGAAATGTAAGGAACAAAAATCTCATGACAACGAAGCGTTTCATGAATAGAATGACACTCCACTTGTATATGTTTGGTATGTTTATAAAACACCGAATTATTAGCTATTTGAATAACACTCATACTATCAGCATAAAGAGGAATAGGAGAAAGTTGCGGAACACCAATTTCTTCCAACAAATCTTGAAGCAAAATGATTTCAGAATAAGCACATGACATGGCTCAGATATTCAGACTCGGTGGAAGTCGTCGAAACACAAGCTTTTTTCTTACCTTTTCAAGAGATAAGTACACCACCAAGAAACATACACCATTCAGTAATAGAAGGGTGAATATCAACACAACCAACCCAATTCAAATTATTAAAACCTACCAATCATACAGATAATAGATTCCTCAAGGACATTGATACATCTCCGCAAAACTTTCTCATTAGTTTTGACCTCTAGAAATTAACCTAATATATCATAAAAGATACACGTAGAAAATATAATTAGATGAGATTCAGTCCTGTTTGATATTTAAAACATTGACATCTTCATTAGAAAACTTCTCCAATGCTTATTATGATTCTCTCCCTTTCTTTTACAATGCTGCTATAATTGTAAAATTAATTAATTATCATAGTGCCTTAGAAGCTTTCTATCAGAAATTATCTGCTTCAAGTTTTTTCAAATGTTTGACTGCACAGGTATGAGACAAGTGGACCAAAATAAGACACATAATCTAGTAATTCTTTTGCAACTTCCTAAACTATGTCTGATAAATTTTCAGAATGTAAAACTTCAAGAACTTGGAATAGAAATGTTGCAACAAACTAGTCACCAAATAACCAAAATTAAAATTACAAGGTATCCAAAGTAGATTTTGCTTTAGAGCGAGCTAACTCCAAAAGCCTAGAAACATTTTGTTGAAGCAATATCATATGATGTCCATGTGGTCCTATCTAACATCTTTAACTTTTAGATCAAGTGGTATAAGAAATATCTTCTCAAGAAAAAGAAGGAACAATTAGCATCAAAGGAGACAAATTGTATATGCACCTTGATTGCAAACAGATCCCCTGTAGTTCTCTTCTTTGCCAGGAAAACCCGGCCAAATGCCCCACGACTAATTGGCTTTATAATCTCAAAGTCATCTATCGAGGTCCGGTCTTTGGTGGGATGTACCGGGCTAGTTCGCAAGCTGCGTACAACATCATCTTCTAAAGGAGCATCTTCATCAATTACAGTGCTTGTGATGTCAACCTTGTCGTCGACTACTAATTCACATAGTTGTAAATATTTTTCTCTAGAATTAAATTCATTAAACAAGAGTCAAATTTCTGCAAACATGAATGTCTCAAAATTACTAGAAATGTCAAGGAAAATCATCAAGACATGTTTATACTGTAATGAAGAGGTCAATTAGACAGATATTCACCTGATCAATTTTTCTATTCGTGCTCCAAAAGTTTCCACTGTGAGAGCATCAAATTTTCTGCGGTCTGTAACAACTTTCAAGTCTTCAAGGCAAGAAAGCAGATACGACACAGAGTTATCATGATCCAGGAGGGTACTAGCTACACATCGAGCAATATCAGCAAGTTCATTCATCTGCACGTCAAAATGGAGAATTAACTTTTACAAAGAGCTGAAGAAATCCAAAATTAATCTCACGATTTCAACAATACATTGATTCTATACAATTGGCTACCACTTAGTTCCACTACACAGCTTAGCATTTTCTCTCTCAAGACTCTTTAGAAGTCATATTTGTTTAGGCACGAAACATCTAATTTGTCCTCCATGAAAGCTTCAAATATTGAGTTCTGGCTCTAGTTAAATTAGAGGTTTGTTTCATAGGATCACATTGTTTCCCAAGGTTTGTGCGAAGAAGAAAAGAAATACAATGAGTTGCTAATACTCAGAAACTTTGCAATATGAAAAACAGATGCATATCAAAAAGAGGACATCAAAAGCTGGAAACTTCTATGAGGCGTTGTAGCCATCAAATTAAAAAATGCAGTACCTCAATAAGTTCTGGGTACCTCAAAATTTCTGGGGCAAAATAATATTCGCCACCTTACCTCTTTGTAAATGTGTGATGTACTCACTTTTCATATATTCATATTTAAGTAGAGCTCACAAAATCTGAGCAAATCTAGAACCACACCACCATAACGAGTGAGTGATATTAGGTTCTGGCTTGTCTGATTGGACATGATAAATCCAATTCCAGCATTGTATTTCAGCTATTTAATGTGTGATGAGTGGATGGAAAGCTTAACCATTACCCAAATAAATTTGTTCAGATTAGAAATGAAAAATTTGTATCATAATTTGATGTATTTGTTGACCATTGCAGTAAGACATGGGGATCTCATCTGAATAGGAAAAGCTCCCTCAATCTGAATACATGTCCAGCCACACGCAATCACAAATCATTTCCAATTACGCCAAATGCACAAAATCATATGTAACTATGTACTTAACAATAGAAGAAATAAGGAAACAAAAAAAAAAAAGAAAGAAAGAAAGAAAGAAAGAAACCCACAAAAACTGAAAGTTAGGATACCATAAAATTGAATGATCATGTAATGGTAGAGTTTTCCTTTATAATGTATCTTCTTTAGTATGGGAATGAAAAGAATAAAGTTAAGATTTAGATAGAAGTTAAGTAGCAATTGATTTAAGTTATGTTAGTTTTAATTAGATTAATTTTAATATTTCGATGAGATTTAGGCCCTATTTGGCAGTGATTGAAATCTAGACTTTAATCTTAATCAAAGTCAACAATTAATTTTATACAAATATTTCATGAGGCCCGCAATTTTACGACCACACATTTCATCAATTTCTATCAAAATCTACTAAAAATATAATTTAATCTCCACCAAACAAGGGCTTAATTTTATTAGAAATTATTTAACTTATTTTTTCTTTTTAGTTCCCCCCAACTTCTTCTCTATTTTCGCCCATTTCTTCTCATTCTTCCCTCTATTTTTCTTATCTTCCCAATTTCTCATTCTGCACTGCATTCTACTCAGACAGTCCTTATACTTCATCATACAGAGACGTATATCTCAGCAGACTGGACGCAAAAGAAAGTAATATTAAGTGATCATTTATGAATTTTCTAGAGCATCAAACTCTTTTTACTCCAAAGTTGACTATGGTACAAATACATAAAGAAATGCTTAGATCTTCTTGAACATAAAATTTCAAAGAAAGCAGAACTGTACAGAAAATAACAAGGCCAAGAGGTTAAGTAGAAATCAATTAAGCAAACAGATGCATACCAGTTCAACACATATAACAACTGTAACAAATTTGAAAGTTGCATGTGGTGCATTAATATGGCACATGCAGTAAGTTACCAACAAGCTGGTGAAGATGAAGATGATAATGAACTCAGCAGACTATTATATACCTGAGGAAGATCGCCATGTTCAGAGTAAGCACCTTTCGCTGACAAAAGCAAGTCTATCTGGCTCATCTGCGGCGTCATCAAAGGTGACCTAGGAGTCATGCTGCCAGCTGATGATGTCGTCATTCCTTGATCAGACTTTGGACCAAAGCGAGTTTTACACGACATGGAAGGTAAACCCTTCATATCTTCCATGAAGACAGAATTATCTGCTTCCGGAAAACAATCTAGCATGTCTTCTGAGCCTCTGTGAGACCAGTCACTGAGTTTTGGAGAAGGAAGATCAGATTCTTCGATCATACTCGAATTTGATACTTTGGCACCACCTGGACTCCCAATATGTTGGAAGTCCTTCGAATGCGACTCCATCAGCTTCTCAAGAGTTTCAGCTATTCTTACTAGGCGCTCATTGACACTCAGACCCTTCTTATCACATCGATCGGCGATTGCACAAATTCTAGAGTGGTCTTCCACGTGTAAAGTGGGAACCTCCTCCTCGCAAATGCGACAGATCATTGAACTTTCATCAAAAACACTTGGTTGATCACCCCAGTTTCCTCTTGAGACTTTACGTTGGTGCTTGGAGGGCATTGAATGCTGTATATGAGAATCTTTTGCAGGAGATTCAAAAGCTTTAGAAGTAGCGAGATCAACATCATGCAATACTCTTGTGTTGCTTAATATTTTTGAAGCTTCCACGATATGATCATTCTGTTCCTCCTTAACTGAAGCCACAATATTATCATTCCGTTCCTCCTTAACTGAAGCAACGATATCATCTTTGGGTACCTTTCCAGTAGGAGATGGAAATTTCTTCCACGAAGCCATCCGATTCCTACTGATAGAAGGATCCAAGTTCTTTGTGGTTTCAACATGTTGCTCTTGACTATAAGATTTCCTTGTGGGGTGAACGTGGGAGGATTTTGCATCAGTAGAAATCTTCCCATCCTTCCCTGTGCTAACACATTTTTCTGCAGGCTGAAGTGACTGCCGGAGCTGAAAAACAGGTTCATCTTCAGCCAACCCACTTTCCTTGTGGAACTGCAACAATCTTGTGCACCTAGTGAGTATAAAAAGCATTCGAGTATGAAGCTTCTTTAACATGCCCATAGGAAGTTCCTGACGCCTATCATCCAAATCTTGAACTATGCCTTCACACTGAAGCCAAAATTCTCCAGGAGACATCATGACACAGCTCCGAGCCAAAACCAGTAAGTCCTCTAAAGTTTCCTGCCATTCTGGATGGCTTTCTGCATTTTTTTCCAGAGTTCCAACCAGATCTGCAGCAAAAATATGCAGATCTGAATCCACTTCTTCCTTTGCTTTGTCAAATTTTGTCCTTATCATAGTCAAAACCTCCTGTTGTGAGTCCAAGATGATCATGAATATCCAAATTATTTAGAGTAAAATATCGCTGCTTGAGAAAGAAAAGAAAAGAAAAAATTGGAATAAACCTAAATACCTCCAAATTATTTGAACCTCGAGGCTTCCAAAATGGGTAAGGCCGTACACCTTTGGAATTCAATTCATGAGAGAAACTTTTGATATCACCAGGAAACCTCTTCCTAGGAGCACTGGTAACTCGAAGGATAGCTTGAAAGCGGGGAGATTCAGACTCCTTCGGGTTGTCACATTCATATGATGTCTGAATGATTAATTTGGTTTCAGGTTATTTAAATTCACAGTTTTCGGCAGAAAATATTTCTGAACATATATGCTTTGACAGTATCAAAGAGATACTTTACCTTCATTTCTGGAGTATGTATATTCAAACTCCTAAGTTCTCCAGAATGACGCCATGATGAATCAAAACGCCCTGTGAGAACAACATTAGCCAATTGAAAAGGATGAACACTCCATCCCATAATAGAAGGACATCAGAAGCCGGTAAACCCAGTCTTTTCTTTTTCCTCTACAAGTGACCTCGAGGGGTCCAGCTTGCACCCAACAATTTTACATTAAGTTAAAGTCTTCAATAATTCCCAGAATTCCTTTTCCTTTTCTCACATGCATAAACTGTTGTAGCAGATACTTAAAGCAAGCTTGAGTGTTAACCAGATGCCCAGCAAAGAGTGAGGAAACAGAATAATTATGAACTGAACACACAGCTTTAAATTACTGTTACTATACATAAGAAGATTTGCAGATTAAGTTTAAACAGAAACATAAGGGACTCTAATAACAGTGTCACCTAAAACACCTCTCTCCAAGTCACACTTGGATATAAGATCACAACCTCCAAGCTTTGCACGAGTTTTACAACAACAACAAATTAATTAATTAAGCCACCTAAACTCAAGTTTAATCATATGAGAATTGTAAAATTTGAATACCTCGTCCTGGAGGATTCCTTTCCAATAGGCACCTCAAAATTAAAAAAATTTCACCAAGGTAAATGTAAAAGCATCAATATTTTAGGCATTCTTTAGATTCAATGTATCGAGGAATCAAGTAATACCGTTAATTTCTTTTATTGGAGGAGCTAAGGCTTGTCCAAGGCCATGCCTAGTGGAACAAAGATTAGATACTTTGATGGGAAAAGTTCAAGCCAGTTTTAGACAGATATTCAAAACATAGTGATCTAGGTTGCTCTTGGAGAAAAACCGAAAGATGTGAAGTTTTTTATATGATATACGGTACAAAATAAGATTTCACTTATAGTGAATTAATCACCATAAAAATTCCGCTGCAAAATTCTGAGCATAAATGATGCATAGTCTAACTATAACCAACCATATTGCAATACAATACATCTGTTAAGTCTACGGCATTACGAATTATTCACCCGTACTCACGTGATAATTTCATTACCTAATATATAACTAAGTTAATAGATGTCCCGTTGTTACTGTTAAGGATCTCTTTATAAGTCTTGATTAAGTCGAAACATAAGGATTCGCATTTCAATCCCACAACTAAAAATGCATCCGCATATCTAGCAATAAACATTAATGCACCTATGTAGGTTGTATTTTCCTGAAAAAAATAAAAAATAACATAGAGAAACATACTAGTAGCTCCAGAAGATGATTCCCCATTTTGGAGCCGTGACCTGGCCTGAGCCTTGACTACATTTGGGCTCCGGTCCCATGGCTGCCTGTTCTCATTTGACAGAGTATCCTTGCTCCCATTATCAGCATTCTCCACCAATGATTTCTCCTTCTTCCCGCCAAAAACCCCATCACTAACACTACCGCCACCAACAACACCACCAGGGCCACATGGCTTTGACAATTTACTGGAACCTAAAGGAACCCCCTTTTCTCTACTATTAAAACTAAAGAAACTCTCCTGCGGCAATGGCCCCGATCGTGTCTTTATCTTGTTCAACCCCAGCGACGATGCAACTATCGGCGACACAGACACAGAGGTGGGCCTCGGCCCCAGAGCTTCTTCTGGTTTTTTCAACTTGGAAGGAGCAAATGAAGATGAGATTCCAGAACTGTGATTACTCAAATTCTGTGCATCTTTCACTTTAAAGTCCTTTTTTTTAATTTGATTTTTGCTGAAGCTGGTGGTTGGGGTGCTTGGGGATTTGTCTTTGGAAATGGATGGCGAAGATGACTTAGGCTTCTTCTTATCGGATCGGATCGGGGAATTGGAGTTAGACCCAAAAGATCGAGGACTGTTGGAGGATCCATCTGGGCTAGAAGCATCTGACTTTTTAGAAGCAAAAAATCTCCCCTTAAACACCATTTTTATTGCTCTTTATCCTTTCCTCCTTCCCTTTTCTGAGATCCAGAGCATAGTTTTACAGACCAAACATCAAAATCAAAATTGCTGCCACTGAATTCGTACTAGTAAGAGTAGCTTGAATAGATGGATTCAGATGGAAATGAAGAGTATTTTTTATGCTATTTCGCGAGTTTTTTGCGTGTTTTTTGTGAGAAAATACAAAAGTGGAGGTGCGAGTTGAACGGTTTGGACTTCGGACCAGATTGGGTAGAAAATGAATATATGTAGCACTTGTGAGCTCCATTTTTTTGTTAAATTTATTTTTCCAAAACTCATTTTGAAGTATATATTTCTCAATAATATAATATTACATGTAAATTCAAAAAAAAATTAATTTTTAATTTTTAATCACACATTTGCCATCAATCACTATTTAAAAATATATTATTTCTCTTAAAATAAGGCTCAAACAAGGACATAGAAAGAGAGAGAGCAGGAGGATGTTTTTAAAACTAGGCGATTTGATAGAGTTATTTAAAGGAATACGTAACGCGATGTTCGTAATGGTGTTTACCCTTCCCATGGAAGAGGATCCACTTCAGATAAATTATATTTCATTCAAAATGGGTTCGCTTCACATGAGAGGGGTGAATACCATTACCCGATGTATGTGAAGCATCACATTTACTTAAATTAACATTTTAAGCCATGTTTGTTATTTTTTAAAGTTTTAAATTGTTTACTATAGGATCATTATTCATCACACATTCACACAATAAAATATTCCACACAAACTAATAAAGTTGCCTTATATTTTAACAACACATTTTCTAATAAATCATATCAAACGGGCTCTTACTTACTTTTTAAAATAGAGAGTATCTCACGTTTAAAGAATTAAATGCATCCAAAGTTGTTCGTTTTTTAATGTAAAAAAATAATAAAATAATTTAAAGAAAAACTAGTTAAAATAAAAGATATAAAGAAATAATAAATATTTTTTTATAGTAGTAAAATTATGTTAAATTTGAAAGTTTGTTAGAGTATTTCAAAATTTTAATTTCTAAATTTATAGAAGCTCTTAAAATGATAAAATATGCTTTTTAAAAATAATATTTCTTAAAAATTCCCTAGTACTGTAACTGTCGTATGAGAAAACGTGTTAGGGCTTCGTTTGTTGGGCTTAAAATTTGTCGGGCATATTGGACTACTTCAATTCCTGTTTCACCCTCTTTTTTTCAGAATTCATGTTTTCTCAAAAATTAATTTTTAACTATTTATTCATAAAATTTATAGTTATTATCAACTTTTCAAATATAAAGAATGTGGTGAATAGTATTACTTATTTAGAAACATTTATCAAAATTTAATAAAAAAGAAAGTTACTTATTAGTAGGCTTTATTTATTAAAAAAAAAAAATCTAAACTAGTCCTATAGGGTGTTTATAAACCGTTTAAGCTATAAATAAATAGAAATAATTATAGATAAGAAAATAGTAATCAAAACATGTTTTATTTAGATAAAAATTAGATTTTTGGGTGATTAGCATAAAATATCCCCATCTTCATACTCATTGTGCTAATCGTTCCTATTGTGTTCAAAATTGGCGTTTGCTTTCTTATTTTTAACATTTTCTTGCGAAATTGATCATTTAAATCTCATTTCGCTAATTCCTTCCGTCAATATATGAGTAACTGGTGCAAAACGTACCTATCGTTTGTCTTCATTGCACAAATCATTGTAATCATTCCAAATTTGACATTTTAACACCGAGTCAAATTTTCTCTACGCAAAAAGTCATTATTGTTTATTTTCTCCATTAAAAAATGGAAATGACTAATTTACTATCATTTTTAAGGTCATATTTGAGCCACGTTCTTTGAAAAAATTACATTTTAAAACAATGATTTGACATCATTTCAATCATACTTTTTCAATAAAATAATATTACACGCAAATCCAAAACTATTCATTATTTTTAATACACATTTTTCATTTATACACTGTTCAAAAATGCATTCATATGAAAATAATGTGATTCAAACAATGGCTAAATAAACAAATAGAATAAAACAAAATAATATTAAAAATCACAGTTAAAACTCCTACATTTTTTCAAATAGTGTAAACGATTCCCACTTAAAATAATTTAAAATATTTTTAAAAATCATCTTTAAAAAAAAGACTTATTTTCCTCTTAGCCATGTTTGAATTATAATGGCTATGATTGGTGTTTGAATTACAATCTTGAACAAACCCACTAATGAAAGAATAAATCTCATCTTTGAACATCATTTCATGAGGCAAGTGTTGACCTCGAGAATTGGACCCTCTACGTGGCCAACGGATAACTACTCCACGTAATCCTTCATGCGCATAACATCGCACGGTCAGAAGCACACGGTCGGAACCAGCGGTGGTGGTGGGGGCGCATACACTCCGACAGTCAAGTCAGCGTTGGGTGATCGGAACAATGCTCAAGTTATGCAAGAGAGTGGGAAGGAGAATATATATTTTATAATGCAGTGGTAGACTTTTCGAAGTGGTTCAGCTAGGGACGTAACAGTGGTCTCCCTAAGTTCAGGCATGAATATTTAAATCATGGGTGGACTTGTTTTCCCGATCGAGTATGCCTGCCTTGGTTTGTGATAGAGAACTGGCGTGGAACGGGAAGTGTGTAGATGGCCCGAAAGCTTGTGGATCGATTTTTTGTGTTCACCGAAGAGATGGCGTTGGGAAAAGGCCAAAGCGTTGTGAAGCTTAGGATTGGGATACATATCTGACCGAGGCGCTGACCTACAAAGATGACGCATGGGAGATGCTGAAGCTTGTGAAGCTAAAGGTCAGGACACGTCTTCGACTGAGACGCTAAAGCTTCGGTGCTGCCTAAGGAAGGAGCTCATCCGCCATCGATGCGTTGACCCACAGGGACGATGCGTTAGGAGACGGCTAAAGCTTTGTAAGCTTAGGAGGGAACGCATTGATCGAGGCGGTGACACACAGAGAACTTCGCGTCAGGACCGTCTAAGCTTTGTAAGCTGAGTGGGGAGCTCATCTGCTATCGGTGGGCTGACCCACATGGGAAGACGCGCTGGGAGATGGCTAAAGTTTTGTAAAGCTTAGGAGGGAACGCAGCCACCGAGGCGATGACCTGCACAAAACTTCGTATCAGGTGCGTCTAAGCTTTGTACAGCTGAGTGAGGAGCTCATCTGCAATCAATACGGGAGATGGCTAACGCTTTGTAATGCTTAGGAGGAACGTAGCCACCGAGGCGATGACCCACAGGGGACACCGCTTCAGGTGCGTCTAAACTTTGTAAAGCTGAATGACGAGCTCATCTGCCACCGGTGTGCTGACCCATAGGGGACGATGCATTGGGAGATGGTTAAAACTTTGTAAAGTTTGGGAGGGAACGAAGCGTCTGAGGCGATGACCAACAGGGATCTCCGCGTCAAGTGCATCGAAACTTTGTAAAGCTGGTTGAAGAGCTCATCTGCCACCGACGCGTTGACCCACAGGGGACGACGCGTTGGGAAATGGTTAAAACTTTGTAAAGCTTGGGAGGGAATGCAGCATTCGAGGCAATGACCCACAGGGATCTCCATGTCAAGTGCGTCGAAGCTTTGTAAAGCTGGTTGAAGAGCTTTATCTGAGGTGAATTGGGATGGTTTGCTCCTGGTCTGACGCTTCTTATGACATTAGATGTGACAGCTATTGCGTATTTCTAAGGGGACAGTTGGGCATGCTGTCTGTTCTACAGCTACTTATTGTTAACGGTTCGTTGTTCGAGGTGACGCGTTTTAAGTGAGCGTGTGAGGTATAGTCAGATCCTGGGCGTTGATCAAATCTGACGTTTCATTTCAACGATCCAGATTTGTGATGAGATAAACGGCCTAGATTGACATCGTTTGAATTCAACGGTGCGAATCACCTGAGTTCTCCTATAAAAGGAGGACTTAGTGCCATTTGAATGTTTTTACTTTTGCAAACTGAGAATCCCTATTACTCTCTAAATTGTTGGCGATTTCCAACGAGTTTCAAGTAATTTTCGGCGACATTTTCAATTTTCAGCAACTTTCAGAGGACCGTTTCCTATTTTCCGACCGTAGAAAACCCCAATCCATTCGTTTGAGTAAGTATTTCTCTGGTTTTTCACGTTTTTTGAATTCTGAAGATGGCTTCTAAGAGTAGTAACACTTCGGGGAGGGAGTTGGAGATAGTGAAGGTTGACCAGCCAGTATTGGCGACCTCCTCGAAATTGTCTGAGGCGATATTAGGGAGGAGAACATTTGGAGGTGGCCTGATAGCCCGGTAGATACTTCCATACACTGGGGGGCGTCCGATTACCCTTCCAAACTTAAGCCTGCTGACCTCGATAGACTTAGGAGGGAGTATAGGATCTCGGACAGTGTGGGCCTAATTTTGCCAGAGCCTGATGAGTGAGCCTGTTACGCGTAGCCGTGAGCGAAGCGTTATTTAGGGTTGGTCTTAGGTTGCCAATCCATCCTTTCTTTCGTTATGGTTTGAGGACCTATGGCCTGGCCCCGACCCAACTGAACCTCAACTTTTGGAGTCAAATGGTGGGGTCATGGATGTTATAGAAGGAGGCGTCGTTTGGGGTAGAGATGTCGTTCTCAGTGTTTCAAACTTTATACATCCCTAATGTAGCAGCGGGGGTGATAAGACTAGGGGGTGGCACTACCTAACTTCATGGGGTTTCAACACTCCATTTGTGCTCGATCTGTCGAGCTCCATCAAGGAATGGAAGGGCTCATGGTGTTGGGCCTCTAGGAGATGGGACACAATGGAGGGAGAACCCCTGACGCCTCTTATGGTCCCCACAAAGTATTCAACACTTAGTGAGTACTGGAGCCTTGTGATTTTTTGTGTTTCGCATCAGTTTGGAAGTTAACTATTTGTTAATCTTACAGATACTCTTCCTTGGTGCGAGATTTTTGCCCAGGAGTTTGATATAATCTGTATTGTTTATCAGCTTCTTCTGAAGAAGAGGTCCTATAATGAGCTTATCAGGAAGAACATCCACTTCGTTACGCACGAGCTGATGGCCTCCCAAGGTAATTATCTAGAGTGTTCCAATTGTATAGAATTGTTGACCTCATTGCATATGCTAACCCTTTTTGTTTTACCATAATCAATTTTAACAAGAAGAGGCCGGTGAGGCCCGACTTTAAAACAATCCAACGAATGGCCGAGGCAAGGGCGTTGAAGACCTCCCCCTCTACTTATAAAAAGCAAACGGAGGACTTAGTGGCTGCGAGCAAACAGCTCCAGTCCGCGGCAGAGGAGGAGGAGGATCCAGAGGCAGCCCTCCAAAGGAAGAGGAAGAGGGCTGTCGGTTCATCAAAGGGGCCCACAATAGCAAGGGCTACCCCGGTCCTTCGTCAAACAACAATTTCCACTAAGGTGGCCATAAGGGAGAGAACGGCAGCCCCTGTTGCCACTACTGCTACCCCGGTAGCTTCCCCAGTTGCTGCCATCCTAGTCACACGAGTGCCGGGGCAGCAAAGGAGGAAAAGGGCTCGCCCGGAGAAGGAGGTGGACTTCCTAGGCACCAATAAAGAAGAGCCAGTGAGGGAGGTGTTAGAGGCCTTGCCTCCAGAGACGACGGCTGTTGCCTTGGTCCATAGCAAGTATTGGACTGAGGAGTATAAGGACCACATAGCCTCCTGCACTGTGGAAGACCTGGTAGCTGCCAACAGTGCTTGCATTGTTCGGGCCCTGAGTACAAGTGTTCAACTTCAGGGCTTGGTCAAGGACCTCAATGTGAAGAGGAAGGATCTGGCCAAGCGTCTAGAGGAGGCACCGCACTACAGGGACGCGGTACTTGCCGTCCAAGCCAAGGCCTCGAAGGCGGAGAGGGTGAGGCAAGAGGCGGAAGGCCGGCTGGTGGGGGCTAATGATGAAATAGAGAGGCTGAAGAAGGAGCTCTATGAAGTGAAATGTCAGGTAGCTGCGATGATAAGGAGAGTTGATCATGCGAACAAGTACCACCGACTCGCCACCGAGACTCTGGAGGCCTCCAATAAAGAGAAGGCCGAGTTGAGGCAACGAGCAGAGGCCCAGGCTGAGGAGATCGAATCTCTGAAGGCAGTGGGGGAGTCAGCACTGCAGAATTTTATTGATCACTGTTCACAGAATATTTCTTTCAATTTTAAAACCCACCGCAAGTATACGGCTCGTTAATAAGTAGTAAAATGGACTATGAGTCCAAGTATCGTTCCCACGAGGATTGAATTAGCTCTAATTAGACTAATGTGACCTTAACCGAATCTAATTGAATGAAAATTTGGTTTAAATGTGAAAACCCTAATTTAGAAATTGGAAGCCCTAATTTCAAAATTTCACTAATTGAATTACTCAAAAACTCAATTAAAATGTAAATACGCAATTTTGGAAGTTAATGTATAGAAATAAATTGAAATGCAATCATTAGGATCTCGAATCCCCAATTGACTATTAAAAACCCTAATTTCACAAATTCAACGAATCGATGGAAAAATGCCAATTCAATGTTCCTAAACCTATCCAATATACTCTCTCGATATATATTGAATCTACTCTTGCACACCACCAGCCTATATTTCTATGGATGATGCAAATATACAAGAATGCATGAATTTTTATGAACACCTTATGAATTGCACAAAGCATAGGGGTATATTTCTATCCCCTATCGAACCCTATGTTAATTTATATTATATTGAATATATTCCTCTTCTTTCGAATGCAAAGAATAAATCATCTAAACTCACATAACATATGGCCAATAATTATGGAAGCAATCAAATCATATAAATCAAACAATTGTCCAACTGAAACTTTATATTGAATTTATGAAATAAAGGAAATTAAATAATCAAAGGT
>NC_036253.1:15109686-15112881 GCF_002742605.1 Olea europaea var. sylvestris | reverse complement strand
AATCCGGCCTTTGGATTTGTAAATGTTGTTCTGTGGGATATAGGCTCGATGTTGTGGCACATGAATAACCATAAAATTGCTATGGATGGGGTGAGATCTATCTGATACCAGTTTGCTGTTGGTAGAGGCCAAGCGTTTTCACGTCCCAACAAAATTTCAGCAACCTCATTCCAGTTGAAGTCTTCTGGGATAGGGACGACATTATTCCAGGATAAATGATAGTAGTCATGAATTACCTCTAGTGAGAACATAATCCACTTGCCCCTAACCCATGTCTGATGTAAGTGTTCCGATCCGGGAGTGTCGATTTTTGTGTTGAAATTTGCATAAAACTCCTTTGCTAGATTCTCATACACCGGATGAGGTCTTTCTATCACCTTTTCCCAGCCACAGTTGTGAATCAGATATGCTATTTCGAAGTTGGGAAAATCTTCCAGCTTAACTGGCCTCTCGGGAATGATTGCCCAATCACGCACAACATTGGCGTATCGGGCTGCTGTATCTGATGAAAGGAATCTTCTAACACCCCCTTCGGGTTCTCTTGTTCAACACCCCCTTCGGGTTCTCTTGTTCGGGCCGTTCCAGATGAGGAGCCGACTTTCTCTTATCCCTTTGAAGTTCTTTTAGGAGGCATCCTGAAAAAGGAAGTACACAATATCAATCACTTGGTATAGGAATAATGGGCATTAATAATCTTTGAATTCATAATCTCCCAAACTTTCTTCAACATGCACATGTACGTGTGCTTATGCAATTTTTCGAAACATGAATCATCAATATATCTCTAACATTGCATAAGTATGGAAAACTCAAAATTATTGCTCGAACATGCATTTTTAGAAAATTTGACCCATGACCAAGTGACCAACTTCGGCCCTGGGCATCACCGAGAAATATCGAAATTTTCCCGGGCAAGTTTTGGACATGTGAAAGTACTCAATGACATCTAGCATATATCCAAATTTCAACTTAATCGGAGGTCGTTTGCATAAGAAAACATAGGGACGAAGGTAGTGACGTGAGTGAATAAGGTTAGCCATGAAGTGCCTTTGTGAATTCAAATGTTAGGGTAGTGGTTTTCAAATGAAATATCACATGATTGTTCGGCAAAAACGCTACACAATAACGATGTAAACTATTGCAAAAGTGAAAAATCCAAGAATTCAAAACATGCGTCAATGTGGCATTTCGTCGAACATGTGGTGTGCAATGTTAGTTTCTTCCTATTTCTTAAACAACCCTACCATGAAATTTTCCCAATTCACAACACCATACCAATAAATCATTACACATTCTAACTAATTCCACACATTGAAACAAAATGTGAAAATGAAGCTCGAAATAAATTGGGATTAGAACTCGTATCTTGGCTTGACAAGTTGGAATCTTGATTTGTTTCACTAAAGATGAATATCCAAGCACTTGTGTGATGAGTGTGTACAAGTATGAAGTGTGAGGGTGAAGTGAGTAGTGTGCAAGTGTGAAGTGTGTGCAAGTGAATGGGTGAAGTGGGAGATTGGTCTCGAGTGTGAGTGAGAGGGGGGAGGAACTTGGGGTTTAATTGTGTGGTCACGTGTTAAAACCCATGACCACTACACTATGCAACCGCATAGTGCAAACAATTTCCCCCGGTTGGATTTCGGATGCGGTCTATGCGGCCGCATAGACCAAACCGGGTGTATTATTATTATTATTATATATTTTTTTAAATCAATCCATGACTGAAAATTTAAACTACCCCGAAATCGGTTTTTCACTTAAAAATTTTGACTCACCTCGTCTATATTCCAAAAAATTGAAAATTTTGACTTGAAAAGAGGAATATGCTTATCGAAAACTTGGCACCAAAACCGATTTTTCATAAATGTTGTCCCGCATTCTGAAAGCTTAACCAAAACGAACATCTTCGCACATCGGAATGCGTGACACACACTCGAACACCCAAACACTTCATTTAGCACCCATTCATGCAACATTAAACGTGTAGTGCCTAGGCTATTATGCAAAATATGATCGATGACCTACGAAACAAACTAAACTCAAACAAATTCCTAAACTAATGCAATGCAATAAAAATAAATTTAAGGATACAGTGGGTTGCCTCCCACTCAGCGCTAGGTTATAATCGATAGCTCGACTTTACCGTATTGCGTTATTCTGGCGATCCAAGATGGACGGTAGACTTGTCCTTTGAGAAATCACCGCCCCAATAGTGCTTCAAACGCTGTCCATTAACTTTGAATGTCCCATTGCTGTCGTGAGTGATCTCAACCGCTCCATGTGGAAACACTCGTGTAATGGTATATGGACCAGACCATCTCGATCTCAATTTTCCTGGAAACAGTTTAAGTCTGGAGTTGTAGAGTAGCACTTTTTGCCCCGACTTAAAGTCACGCCTCTGGATATGCATGTCATGCCATTTCTTGGTGCGCTCTTTGTAGATCTTTGAGTTCTCGTAGACTTCCATTCTGAGCTCATCCAGTTCATTCAGTTATAATAGCCGTTTTTCACCCGCAGCCTTCAAATCCAAGTTCAACTTCTTCATTGCCCAGTAGGCACGATGTTCGATCTCAAGAGTTTCACCCGCAGCCTTCAAATCCAAGTTCAACTTCTTCATTGCCCAGTAGGCATGATGTTCAATCTCAAGAGGTAGGTGACATGCTTTCCCAAAAACCAGTTGATATGGTGACATTCCTATAGGGGTCTTGAATGCAGTCCTGTAGGCCCACAAGGCATCATCCAATTTCTTTGACCAATCCTTTCGTGATGAGTTGACTGTGACTTCGAGTATTTGCTTCAATTGCCTATTGGATACTTCGACCTGTCCGCTGGTTTGGGGATGGTATGCGGTGGCTATACGGTGCTTAACGCCATATTTCGCTAACAACTGCTCGAACTGACGATTGCAGAAATGTGTGCCCCTGTCACTGATTATGGCTCTTAGTGTTCCAAACCGGGTAAAAATGTTCTTCTTTAAAAACTCAATCACCACTTTCCCATCATTAGTAGGTAGTGCAACAGCCTCGACCCACTTTGATACATAATCCACAGCCACTAATATGTATTGATTTGAAAAAGATGGTGGAAATGGTCCCATGAAGTCGATCCCCCAGACGTCGAATAATTCCATCTCTAAGATACTATTCAAAGGCATCTCATTTCTTCTAGATATGTTACCCGTGCGCTGATATCGGT